>NW_026089714.1:0-38960 GCF_024586455.1 Bactrocera neohumeralis | reverse complement strand
AATCTGAATATGATGGTGTGTTAGAAGAATACCTCCATTTAGATCATATGGAGGAAGTAAACCCAGGGGAGAAAATTGTCAAAGGCAAATACTACTCCTTTTATTTGCCACATCACGCAGTAGTAAAGCTAGACAAAAGAACAACAAAAGTAAGAGTTGCCTTTAATGCCTCGAAAACCACTAGTTCGGGGAATTCCCTAAATGTTATCCTATTTACGGGACCCACACTCCAACCAGATTTAATGCTTCTGATATTAAATTGGCGTATATTCAAATACGTATTCAATGGGGACGTTGAAAAAATGTATCGGCAAATAGTCGTACATAAAGACGACCAAGATTTTCAACGTATTATGTTCCGAAGATCCCCCACCTTTACGCGACTTCAAACTAAACAAGTTACATTTGGCGTTAACTGTGCACCATATCTAGCCATTCGAAAACTCCACGAATTGGCAGACAACACAAAGTCAGAATTTCCTTTGGCAACTGAAGTGTTGAAAATTCAAACGTATGTAAATGATATCCTGTTTGGAAGTCACACTCTTCCACAAGCATACGAGGCCTTATCACAGGTAATAAAAAGCCCTCAAATCCGCAGGGTTTCCATTAAAAAAGATTACGGAAAATCACCCAAATATATTCAAAAATATTCCAAACGAAAATTTGTTGGACACTAATTTCCTTATATTCGAAAAGGAAAGTACAACAAAAACACTAGGCATCCAATGGAATGCGATATCGGAGCAGTTCTCATACACGACTGAATCCATATCCGCATTATCAGCCATCACAAAAAGACAGATTTTATCCTCGGTGGCAAAACTTTTCGACCCCGCAGGATGGCTTTCGCCAATTATGATCCAAGCTAAAATCTTAATACAAGAACTATGGCTAGATGGAACCGACTGGGACGAACAAGTGAAACCTCTGCGCTTAGAAAAATGGTCCCAGTTCGCAAACAATCTGAATGATATTTCTCAGATACAAATTCCACGATGGGTAAACTACTCCCCCGAACTCAAAGTCGAATTACATGGCTTTTGTGACGCCTCAGAAAAAGCATACCGCGCCACTATCTATGTGCGCACGCAAAGTGACACCATGACCACAAGCCACTTATTAGTAGCAAAAGCAAAGGTGGCACCTTTGAAAACTATAAGTCTCCCACGACTTGAGTTATGTGGCGCACTACAACTTTCCAAATTAGTAGCCATGGTGCAAATGCATGTGGTCCGATTCTGAAATTGTACTAGCCTGGTTGGAAAAACCACCACATGCATGGAAGACGTATATTTCTAACCGAACGCCTCAAATACTTGACCTAGTGGGATCAGCCACTTGGCGTCACGTAGCCAGTGCTGACAATCCTGCCGATCTAGGTACAAGAGGGTGCAAGCCACTGCACCTTGCCACTACCACCCTCTGCAAACTGGTCGATTTCATAGGCCAAAAATAAAAAAATAAAAGTATGAAATTTACCACTGTTTGTATCAAGGCTATTTCTTAAAACACCAATAAAACTAACGGTAAACACATTTTTGCTCTAACCCATTCGTAAGGGCTACGAAAAGCGAGAGAAATGAGACAATAGAAACACGCGGAATGTGCAGTGAAAATAGCTAAAAATTATCTCTTATAACAAATTAAATTCCAGTATAAAATCGTGCGTAATCCCCATAAATCGAAATGAGTATTGATAACGAAGGTATATGTTATATAAAAAATGGTTTTTATGTAATAATATGTTATTTTATTATTTTAAAACAATTATTTTATAAGTGCCCTTTTGAGTGGTATGTTTTTCTTTATACATCGATTTAAGGTATACAACAAGTAAGGAAGGGCTAAGTTCGGGTGTCACAGAACATTTTATACTCTCGCATGATAAAGTGATAATCGAGATTTCATTATCCGTCATTTACATATTTTTCAAATACCGTATTTGTGTAAAGTTTTATTCCGCTAACATCATTGGTTCATAATGTATACACTGGGGCCCCGGTTTGCGTCGTTAATGGGGACCGTAGAGACGCGACGCAAAACGAAACGACGCAAATCGAAACACATTTCCCCATATACTTACTGCAAAATATTTTTAATTTGTTCCTGAGTTAAAAAAAAATGCATCTTTTTAAGAAGGCATTTACATAGCATACAAAACATTTATTTTAATCTATATATATGTATATATCTATAAAAAAAAACTCACATTTTTAAAGCAAAACAGCAATTAAAAAAAAAATGCGATGAAATTAAAACCTTAGTCGTCCATAATTTCTTCGGGCTGAGTTACATTTTTGCATAAAAATGCGTCCAAAGTTTGTTGTATAAAAATTGCTTTTTTCTCCATGTAAACATTTTTGTAGCATTGTATGGCGTCGGAAAGAGATTGACTTTATCAGTTGCTTCTATAAGTTGAGAAAATGTTCGCCGTAGATAGTAAGACTTAAAGTTGGATATTACGCCTGGATCCATCGGCTGTATGATAGAGGTGGTGTTAGGAGGCATAAAAACAATTCTTATATTTTCAGAAATATCATCTGAATATATGGGATGTCCTGGAGCATTGTCCATCAGTAACAGCATTTTAAAATCAATCTTTTGAGAGCAACAATAATCTTTCAGTTCGGGAACAGCGCAATTTTTAATCCAATCTGTAAATAGCGTGGCAGTCATCCATGCTTTCTTATTAGCACGCCAGTGAACCGGAAGATCACTTCTATTCACATTTTTAAGGGCTCTTGGATTCTCAGACTGGTAAATAAGAAATGGCTTGAATTTAAAATCCCCTTCTGCGTTTCCACCTAGAAGAAGGGTAAGTCGATCTTTAGAGGCTTTATACCCAGGAGCAGATTTTTCGGCCTTGGAAATGTAGGTTTTTTTAGGCAACCGCTTCCAATACAAGCCAGTTTTATCGACATTCAAGACCTGCTTGCGAGAATATCCCCCTTCTTTGACAATAGCTTGTAGTTCAGGCTTAAATTTTTCCGCAGCTGGCTTATCAGCGCTAGCCGATTCTCCTTTTAGAGAGATATTATGCAAATCTGCCCTAGATTTAAAGCGTTGGAACCAACCGTTACTTGCTTCAAATTTTTCGGAACTTCCACTGCTTGTTGATGGAGTATCATTCTGTAGATCATGAAAGATGCTGATGGCCTTATTTTGAATAATCATTTTGCTCAGGGGCACTTTTCTTTGGTTCTCATTTTCAATCCAAACCGACAGAAGAGCTTCCATTTTAGTCAACAGCGGACTTCTTAAAACGTTTTAGTATGTCTAATTTCAATTCGCCACTGATTTGTTTGCTCTTTTGACTCATTTTTTCGCGTGATTAATAGCCAACTGAAACCGCAACTGCGACGGAAATTCTCTGCCGAAATTCATATTTCTATGTGCAGCACTTGCATATATGCCGATAATTGGGAATCCCCTTTTTACGGAAAAATTGTTTTCTGTAACTGAATATGTATGTATATACATATGTACATTGCTGCATACGTAGGCATTCAAACGACCGAAACTGAAATTAACGACGCAAATTGAAAACATTGTACAATACATATGTATGTACTAGAGGTCTCTAGTATGTACATACATATTTTGCGACGCAAATCGAAACGACGCAAATCGGGTCGACGCAAACCTTGGCCCCAGTGTATATTATACAGAGAAGGCAAAAATGGAAGAAATCGGATAATAACCACGCCCACCTCATATACAAAGGTTATGGTGAAAATCACTAAAAGTGCGTTAACCGACTAACAAAAAACGTCAGAAACACTAAATTTTTCGGAAGAAATGGCAGAAGAAAGCTGCCTCCAGGCTTTTTTTAAAAATTGAAAATGGGAGTGGCGTCGCCCACTTATGAACCAAAAACCATATCTCAGGAACTACTAGACCGATTTCAATGAAATTCGGTATATAATATTTTCTTAACACCCTGATGACATGTACGAAATATGGGTGAAATCGGTTAACAACCACGCCTTCTTCCAATATAACACTATTTTGAATTCCATCTGATGCCTTTTCTGTATAATACGAGTATATACATTAGGAACCGATGATGATAGCGGAATAAAACTTTACAAAAATATGGTATTTGTCGATTATCACTTTATCATGCGAGAGTATAAAATGTTCGGTGACACTCGAACTTAGCCTTCCTTACTTGTTATATCAGTTAATGTTTTCTAAGTCTATGCATTTGATTTCAGCTGCAACTTTTTGCGTGCTTGTTTTATTGTTCTTTATGTTTTTTTTTCATCATATATATAACTACATATTTGAGCTTTGGTTTTCATTTTATCATTTTCTCTCTTTTATCAAATTTTTGTTTTATACGTATTTTTATTTAGGCACATCATAACTTTCACGCCTATATATAATTTTTTATTTTTGAATTTTGGTGTTTAGAAAATTTGTGAAGTAATATCACTTATCACCGAAGCAAATTTAATAAAGCTTCAGTAACTACTTATTAGAAGCTTCGTTAACAAAAAACTTGATACTAACTTTTGACCCTGCTGTGATGACATTTTAATGGAAAAACAGTTATCCTGAGCAAATAAAGGTCTCAGAATCTGATGTTGAAGTTGAGATAAAAAAAATTATTGGACCACATTGCGTCACAAATGTAATTAATGAACGAAATGAGTCCTCTAATTACCTATTATCAATAGGAATATGTAGCTTTGTTGGCAATTCTCAGAGCGAATATAAGCAGAAATTTCAAAATAATAATTTATAAGACAATAATTTATTTGTCACGACATATGTATGTATTGGAAAAACTGCAGACCTTCTTCCACCCGCTATTGCCGTCATGTTCGAATTCAAATTCAGAAGGAATCAGTTTATTAAACCCTAAAAGCAGTAGCTTTGCGCTAGATCCTGCAAAGGAATTAACTTCAAAATATTCCTGGTATTATCTTCCCTCGTCAGTCCGTAAAATTTTAATTCACGCTCCCGATGTTATTCAATATGCACCAGTTTCAATTGAAGAGCTCTCATAAGAGCTGAGAGCTGAGTCAAGCAATAAGGACGTTAAGATGTATCGACACCATCGTATACGAAAGAACTAACGGATCGCTACAAATTAGGACTTGCTAAACCGAATGCTTTTGAGCTCAGATCCTTTCATCACCAATCAAAGAAACTATAATGCAAAAATAAATCAATTTTATTAAAATCAGTTTTTGATTTATTTGAATAATATTCAAAAAATTCCTTTTTCGTTTATCAACTTTTTTAATTTAATATTATTAATTAAAATTTGTTACCATCGGGGGGTGGCGAAATGGAAACGGGAGAGGGAGATTTTAAAAAGCTTTGGCAAAAGTTTCATTTTTATTTAGGCAGTGGAAGTATTTTTGGCCGCTGATTCCATACAAGACCGACCACTGTGCTCTGGTGGAATGGCCCCCGATGGTTGATTGAATCTCTTGATTCTTGGCCACAATCTCCCATGCGCAACATTATCGCCTCAGAAGGTCGAAAAATCGCCACCTTTCACACATTGTTGGATGACACCGACATCTTTGAACGATTTTCATCGTTTCCAAGAGCTCTCAGAGTAGTTGCTTATATGTTCAAATTTATAGAACAACTCAAAAGCAAAGTCAAGGGATCACATAATTTCCCATGCAACACAGTGACGCACCTAGAGTTACAAAAGGCAAAGGTCGCCCTAATAGCATATACACAAGCGCGCTACTTCAGCCACGATATATCACTACTAAGAGAATCGAAGCCGATTGATAAAAAGAGCGCACTCTTAGTTCTAAATCCATTTCTGGACACGAAAGGTCCGCCTCGTGCCAACGGTCGGCTCGCTAATTCAAGCCTAACATACAATGAACGCCACCCCATAATAATTCCAGAGAGGTCACCATTTGCCACATTATTCCTCCATTACATCCACATCTTTGTGCTACACTCCGAACATCGCCTCATGTAACATATCGTACGTCAGGAGTATTATATCCCTCGTCTTAAGCCACAAATCAAGAAGTGCATCTTCACGTGCAAGACTTGCACTATACACAAACAGAAGATGCGAACGCAGATTATGGCAGCACTTCCACCTGAACGCTGCAATTTTGCTCTGCCTTTCACCACAACAGGTGTTGATTTTGCTGGGCCTTTCCAGGTAAAAGCGTCCATGTTAAGGTCTCCCATTCTCATGAAAGGCTATGTGGCTGTCTTTGTATGTTTCACGACAAAGGCAGTACACCTTGAGCTGTGTAGTAATCTGACGACGGAGGCTTTTCTCGCGGCATTTGCTCGCTTCGTCGCTCGACGTGGCTACCCATCAAAGATCATGAGCGATAATGGCAAAACCTTTATTGGAGCTCAACGAGCCACAGAAAAGCAATTTGTGGATTTTTTAAAACAAGTGTCACCCGCTACTCATATGGGCGGTTTATGGGAATCAGCTGTAAAAAGCTTCAAATCCCATTTCAAATGGGTAGCTGGAAATTATAAATTCAATTACGAAGAGTTCACGACGTTATTAAATCGAATTGAAGCCGTTCTCAATTCACGGCCACTCACAGTACTATCGTAAGACCCCTCAGATTTCAGAGCCTTAAGTCCAGGGCATTTTCCAAAAGGAGCACCCATCCCGGCCTTTCATGAGCCAGGCGCGGAGTCGCTATCCCTATTAAATCGATGGGAACGAATTAAAATTCTCCATCATGATTTCAGCCGCCGATGGAAGGACGAATACATAAAGGATCTCCACGAAATATACCGCTGGAAGACTCCTGAACAAGCGCCTAAACTTGGAGACTGTGTCCTCATTCATGATGATTGTCTACCCCCTACCGAGTGGCGATTAGGCCGCATAGAAAAGCTACATTATGGCTCCGACGGTCACATACGGGTCGTGGATCTCAGAAAATTGAAAAAACCAAACCGATAATGTCGCAATATAACTAATAAAGTCACTAAATTTAACACTAAAACGAGAAATACGCCAATAACAAACCGCTTAAAAATAATAAACCGTTCGAATTAAGACGCCGTAAAAAATAACCTCGAATCTTACCGTGGCACGATAACCAGTCTGCTTATCTGATAGAAATTTACAGTCAATAATCTTCTCTATACAGATCAGCATGGATGTAGATACAGCAGTCGCAACCCCGCCAACCGCTCGGGCTATCAATGCGCGACGCACCGGGCCTACACCAGCGCCCCGAACTGTGGTTGCAACAACGCCGGCAACTGCACCGGCAGGACCAGCGGTCCTTCAATCCGCACCACGTGGTGGCACTCAACCAACACCACACCCATCACCGACCACGGAGACCCTAAGGTGCCACATCTGTCGGCGCCCTCATCGCCTGCACCATCGTGGCATATTTAGGGGTATGCGACCCGTGCAACGGCAACAAGTCGCCCAGGCCCACGGGTATTGCCATAACTGCCTGTCACATACCCAGGTGACTGCAGCGTGTGAGTCACGAAGGCTGTGCCAAATATGCCACAGGCCGCATCACACGCTGCGACATCGCGCCTTCTGGTCAAATGAGCTTCTGAGCCCCCCCCCTCTAAATATACCACATCTACACCCCACACATACACCATATTCAACAAGTCATCTTTCATCCCACACACACCAACTCATCATCATCTACACCACACCTTTCACACCACACACGAGGACACCAAACACAATCAACAAAAGGGACTGGCGGACGGCGCCCAGCCCTCTTTCTTATTCGATCCGTGCGCTTATACGTACATACCAACTGATCAGAGTATCCCGCTTTTAATTCGTTTTGCCAGCAAAGTAGTCGCCAACACTACGGGTAATTGCCGTAAAAGGTCGAAATGTTAATCGCGAAAAATCGCGAACTACATTTTCATTCCAGAGATTAACATGTTACAGCAATTGTAATTGCAGGCTTACTTCTCCAAAACTTGCACACACCGTACCATTCACAGTACGCAATGATTCAAATAAAGTTGAACCGCGTACATTAATCAACAATAACCGAATGTAGAAACAATCTTCGTGTTTTGGGTGGATTGTGTAAATTCGTCCTTCATTCGCATTAGTTGATAACACACCTGGATGTCCATCTACTGGCGGCTTTGCTTTCTGCGTAACTATTTTTTGACGATGCATTCCATGTATAATATCAAGGTATTTCCGAATAGAGCAATGTTCTCGCAAACGGATCACTGTCGAAAGTTGAACAAAACCTCGTAAATGTTAATTTTGTTGCTGGCGGTGTTTCCATTGGCTGTACTGTATTGTTTGTGCTGAAATACACTCTTTGGCCTTTTTCCAAATTAACTGCGTGAGGCACAACAGTCGGAAAGCGTTCATGAATTCAAAAAGTAAATATCTTACAAAGCTTGTGCAGAAGTTTTGATTACTTTTGGGCAGTTATTTAACAATCTAATTCTTACATCAAGCTCAAAATGTTTTGGATCTTTGACCTGATAAAACTTAAAGTAGTTTTCAGGTTTTTGCAAGTTTTCTTTCAAATTGTTCTTCAAAATCGCCAAATAATGGGTTATAACTAAAATTCCTTAAGGCACTTCCGGACGCGACGTGTCAACTGCTTAAAATGTTGAGCCTTCAATCATTTTTATACACTAAAGCTTTGACTTCTCCAAAAAAATTCTCAATCGGTCGGCATTGTGTTAAGTTTTTCGGGTTCTTTTCTTTTTTTCATCGTTTTTATGGTGTTAAATGTTTGTCCAAACATTGATTGATGTACGTCTCATGATTTATTGTCAGTTCTTTTGGTTCAAAGAATAGCTCAGAAAGACCCTTAGGAGAAACTGTTATGTAGAGCATAACTTTGGACTCAATTTTTTTTTTTTTTTTTTTTTTTTTAATTTGTATTTTATCTCGGGAGGCGTTGTAGACATATCATATGTGTAATAAACGTCGTTGCCTGGCATTTTCGGCTCGCTGAGTAAAAAGTAGCTCTCGTCATCCAAAATGCATCATTTTCCACTCAAATTCTTGCACATCTACTAACATTGTGATTTTACTTGACTCATCTGCTCTTCGCTGCTTTTTTCTGGCTTTAATGTTACGTCTATGTTTGCAGATGTCCGTATATGGCCGTGAGCACTCGAATTTTCGTGCGGCTTCGTTTTGACTTATGCAATCCTTATTGGTGAACGCTGTCTTCGGCTTCCGAATCTTTTGGGGCGTCATAATAGTCAGCTTTCTCCAAAACCCGGTTGCCTTTCTACTTTTAGAGTACTTAATATTGAGTATATTGTTCTTCTGGAGACGCCTTCCACTAAAAAATGCACGCATGTAAACTTTTTGCCACCGGTTTAACGTTTTTTATAAAAATGTACAACCCGGTCGTGGAGGTGTTACTGCTTAGAAGACATTTCAAGCACTAATTGAATTTGTAAGCTGTTACAAATTACACGTCAAAAAGACGATGCAATCAGTTCGCTAATTGCGTAATATTAGCATTTAATAAATAAAAATAACAATATAGACCATTAATATCAGTGCAGATTTTTAGTTATAACCCGCCATACTATACACATTTGTTCATTATGCGATCTATAAAATGTAAATTTTCTCAGACCTTTTCTGAGCCGCCACGGTGCTTCAGTTCTTCCTTAAATTTTTGGCATCAAGTTTTTGATTTGGCTTACGCCACACTTTACCTCTACCATCACATCCGAATAAATTAAAATTACTCTTGTCTGTAAATAATGTCTAAAAAATCGACCTTAGAATTACAGAAACGTTGTTAATTAGGGACCTTTTTCTTGCTATTCGATCTTCAAATTATTTTTTATCGTAATAACCTTTTTATAGTTTCTTAGTATCAGGAGATTCTTCGATCATTGCAGATAGTTAGGTGCAACAGGAAAATGGTTCTGCTTTATTCCTCTTAAAATAAAGTTCTCATCTCTGGTTGATAATCTCTTAGGATTGGACTTACACTGCTTATTTAAAACTAATCCATTTCAATTATATCTGGTAATAATATCGTGAACTGTGGATTTGCTTTTCTTCACCAAACTTGTTATTTCACGGCTCTTTTTTGCTTGTAAATGGTAATATGTGACTAAATGGCGCTCATCCAAAGTACACTGTTTAATTTTTCGCGACATTTTAAAAAAATACTCACTTAAACTTCCCTGACTGACTTACAATACTCAAATGAACAATTTTCAGTCTTATAATTAAACTTCGAACAGATTTAACGCAGAGGTGGGCATATGTATTAGCCCTAGGTGGCATTTTGCACCGTTCGATTACGCGTGCACCTTTCGAATTCTAGATGAGGGGTTTATCGCGGGCAAACATTAAGAGGGAAGTGACGTATTTACCACTCTATGTTTACAAATGAAAACAACGTATTTTACCACTCCTTGTTTACAAATGAGCTCGTGTATATATGGGTAGTTGCACTGTAGATAACAATTGTAAAATTTCCTAACAATTTTAAATTTTTTTATAACTTCAGACATTGACTTTTCTTCCCATTCCACATTAAATTAATTAATTTTTATTTTTAAATTTTAGACACTGTTTTCACTGCACATTTAAATTATAATAACTTCAGTTTATGAACCACTGTTTCTTCAAACACATATGTATGTACAAATGAGTGCTCAGCACACCTATTAGAATTTATATTCTACTAGCTGACCCGGTAGCCGTTGGCCTACCTGAAATTAAGTGTTTTGAAATGAAGAGAAAGTTGAATTTATATTGTATTGAATATCATTTGTTTTCGATTTTTCCAAATTTTTTCAATGTAACGAAGCTTGATAAACAATAGTTTTTCGTTTCTGTTTCGATGCGTAAATATACAAAACAGATTGTTTTTCAACTCGTGAGCAGGCCACATATATCCGGCCGTGTGAAAAATATAGCATTTCCAAATTTATGCCACACACTTCTGGCGACTATCCTTGTGTCCCATTGATTCTCATCTCAAATGCAATTTTCACTGGAAACGGAATGCGTTGGAACTGATATGGAAAATTGTAGAACTCTTCGAAAACTGAAAAAGTTTGAACTCAAAGTCAAGCCTTCTGCCCCATTCTATAAGATAGGTATGTACGTTACAATCAGTCGGGTTGCATTACACAGTTTCGGTGCTTGAAGATTGCAAAACATAATAACGACAGATCCAACTTTGAGACTCAAATAATGCGGTGTCATACCAAGCCTCTCCAAAGCACTTAGAAATTCCAATTGATAATTCGCGGCTTTGTCTCATTGTCAAGAAGATCGATCGATTTGTATGAGCGCAAGTCTCCCGGAATTTGACTTTAAATCTTCCAGTTTAAGTCAACAACATCGGTATTTTTGGCAGCTAAAATTCTGCGTGCACTCAAGAAATCGTAGTTACGATAATCTTGCCAATGTCCGAATATTCTTTATTTAAACGGCAGATGGAATTGATATTAAACCACCGGAAGTATCAACCAGAATTGACACATTTCCAATTCTTAGCGAATACGATGCAAAATATCTTCGGCAATGAAATTTTTTTTTGTATACCATTACTTAAGCGGATTTGAAAGTTGATTTGTCCTGAATAGTGTGCGAACTTCATTTGCACCGCGTGGTACATATTTTGCTGCCATTTACAGTACGCAATTACTCAAATGAAGTTGAAATGCGTATATTATCCAATAGGAATCGAAGGTCGTTTTTCCGGTGGATTGTGTAAATTCATCGAAATGCATTATTTGAGAACACACCTGGATGTCAATCTACTGTTGCTGGCGGTGTTTCCACTGGCTGCACTATATTCTCTGGGTTGAAGTACACTCTTTGGGCATTCTCCAAATTAACTGCGAGACGCACAAAAGTCGGAAAACGTTCATGAATTGCAAAAGTAAATATCCTCCAAAGCGCTTTATTGCAGTTCGACCGTATCGTTCAAGGCGGTTATTGTTACCGCCATGTTGCATCCTTTGGTGACTTACTTGCAAACTACTACTCTAAGTTGTATGGTCGTCTGATGAGCTACGACGATAGAGTGGATATCTATCATTTTCAGTTTGCGATTCCGAAAGAAAAGCAAGTGGATAGTGTTTCGTGCATTTATTGTTAGACATACAAACCGAAGTGGGATTGTGGTGTCCGCAAGGTCCATGAACCATATTGGTTTTCATCACTTCGTTTAATACTGGATCTTTCTCATCATCAGGAATTTCCGCAGAAATGATTTCATCAATTTGATCTGGTGGAACCACTATCCAGCATCCAAAGAAGAACATCGTAACTGTTGTTTGAAAAGTCGTGCTGTGACAACGTGACGATCGCTTGTTCATTGAGCCCGATCCATAATTCCACATGTATGTCATCGCATCTTGGGGGTACTCCTTCATGTGCCGTGGCGTTGATATGTATCTGGAAAAAAGAATTAAAAAAAAAAGAAAAAGAAAAAAATTTAAATTTTAAGTGTGCTTAAATCGGCTGTTAATAGTGGCCACTTCTATTTACAACAGGATAACGACCCAAAACACCCATCTTATCTTGTACGTGCAGGGTTGTTATGGAATTTAAAATAACTCCATAGGTCCCGCAATCACCATACATTAATCTTATTAAAAACATCTGTAAGTTTTTGGAAAATCGTTTTCCAAAACATCGAATTTCATCAAAATAAAGTAAAAAAAGCTGGATCATGGACTTAGTGGGTCAAAATATCCGGAAATAATACTAGAAATGGAGTGGGGAGCATACACCGATGTCTAGGGGCAATAATAGCAACAAAATGTAGGCCAAAAACCGCTAAAACTATTGTAATTACTTTTGATTTATATAAATAATAATTAGTGTACGTAAACTTTTTGACGTAAATTATGCTCATTTTAAGCTTTAACATTAATTTTTTTTATTTGTACAAAAAAATTTTTTTTTGATATGATAAATTTAATGTTAAATATATGTACATCTTTTGAAATGGATAGAAAAAAACCACAAAATGTATTTATTTTATAAAAAATTAACGTGTCGTAATTCAATAAAACTAGGTGTATGTAAACTTTATTGGTCCACTGTATGTACATAAGTATATAGATTTGTGTGCTTAGCCATTCTCAATGAATAATGCCATACTGCGCAAATATATTTTTACTATAAACACTGGAACTGCAATATTTCTAAAGAAAATATATATTGTGGTTACAAGTATATTTTCCGTTTTTTATATGTAGATATATAAAAATTCTTTGCATATGTACGTATAAAAACCCACAACTTGGTAAAAGTTTTCTCAACTAAAATGAATTTTTACAACTTTCATCTTCACCATTAACGGTTTTATTACATATGCAGTGGTGTGATTTAAATAGGAACAACCAGAAATAAATTTGATTTTAGATACAAGTATAACTTATCAAATTTTTTGCTAAAAATTATTAGAATTTCCCACCAAATATTAATACGAAACTCTAAAACCTGCGAAATATATTTACTTCTTTTTGTTCACACAACTGTACAATCCCGATATGAAATAAAATTTTCGCTCTTTAATTTGTGTACAATGTCAGTATATGTATATAGTTTAAGTGCTCTTGAATAGTAATAAAACCTAATCTTTGCCTCGGTCTGTGACAATAGAAGCATGGATCCATCATTTCCTCACTGGAGTTCTACACATGATGAACCGGTTCTCAAGCGTGGAAAGACGAAAAAGTCAACTACCAAAGTTATGACATCAGTCTTTAGGGATGTGCGTGGTACAATATTTATAGACTGATTACTGAGCCAGTTATAATCTATTGCACTGTGTATTTGGTTGCAGCTCTGGTCGATTATTCCAAATATTTAGCAATTGTATTATTTTTGAAGAAGGATCAGGTTGAAATTGTACACATATACTACATCGTTTTCGTCTTAATATTCCTCGCTAGAGAGCATCGATAATAAACATGTTCGATCGCTGCTAAATGCAAAATGCTATAGAGAGATCCGCAGCCTCCGACGCGCTATTTATATGCACGCTACCGCTACCCCATCCGGGCGGTATACCGCGGTACTTCAAAAACAACAGTATTTCTCCACTATTTAATAAATAACGTAAAAAAACGCATCAAAATCCGTTATGTAGTTTTAAAGATTTAAGCATACATTGGGACTTAGGGACAGAAAAATCGACTATATTTAATGTTATGTAATGATTTCCAAAATGTAGGTACAAAGCGCTAAAACTATTGTAATTACTTTTGAATTATATAAATAATCATTGGTATATGTAAACTTTTTTTATATGAATTAGGCACATTTAAAGCTTTAGCATTAATTGTTTTTATTTGTATAATATATATGATATGCTATATTTAATGTTAAATATACATACATATTTTGGAATGGAGAGAAAAAAATTTAAAAATTATTAATTCTAGTGTTTAAACGTTTCCTCCGTGTACCTGCACGTATCGAGAACAAAAAGGGACTTGTGCTCCGTCCGTCAGTCCCATTTGTTAATTTGGTATGGGGTTGTATTAGTGACGTGGTGGTGTTTTTGTAAGATGATGTGTTGTGTGAGTGTTATACTGTGAGGGGGGTCAGAGGCTCATTTAGCCATCCCGATTCCCATAGGCGACTATTTAGCCTAGTCGTCGCTGCAGCTGTTGTAGCGTTACCACCACGCTGCTAATACCCGTGGATCGGTTTGGTTTTGAGTCAGGCTGTCGACGCCGCATCGATGGTCAAATCCGCTGGTGTACGACACGAACTGCGGGTTGAACCGACTTCGCGTTTAGGGTGTAAGCGATGTGGGCGTCGACATCTAAATCCATTTTAATCTGTAGAGAGAAGAATGTGATTATAGATTTCTGTCAGATAATGCGACATGTTGATCGTGCCGCGATATATGGCATGAATGTATCTTCGTATTGCTCGACCATTTTTTGTTAATTTTCATTATTATTTTGAATGTTTGTTAATTTGAACGGTATTTATGGGCGTATTTCTCATTTTTCCTTTTTATTGTTTAGTTTGATGGTTTTATTATATCGCGATAATATTGGTTTGCTGTTTGCGGTTTTTGGATTCGCGATCATCGGTGGTTGGTAAAAAGCACAGCTGCACGATCGTTCTGTTTAGCATACCACATATGGAGGTCAACGACTCTAAATACATATCGTCACCTAAAATGCAAAATAACGCTTCATCAAAAAATTCGAAATTCAGTGTTTTATTGATTACGATCCACTACTTCAAATTACATGCATAATATTACATATGTCCAACACTTTAAGGTTAAGCTATCAGATATAACACAGTTGTAACCAATATTTAAATTTTGTTTCATCATGCTCCATTTGATTCCGTATTTCATTCTTTCCCCTGTATTTTTCCGAAAATGTTGTTACGTTATTTTGCATTTCAGGTGACGATATGTGACTGCCGGAGCCATAATGTAGCTTTTCTCTGCGGGCAAGCCGCCGTTCGGTAGGGGTAGACAAACATCATGGATGAGGACACAATCTAGAAATTTTGGCGCTTGTTCAGGAGTCTTCAAACGGTACCTTTGTGGAGCTCTTTTATGTATTATCCTTTCCATCGGCTGAAACTATGATGGAGAATTTTAATTCTTTCCTATCGATTTACTAGGGATAACGACTCCACGCCTGGCTCAGGAATGGCCAGGATGGATGTTCCTTTGAGAAAATGACCTGGAGTTAAAGCGGTGAAATCTGAGGGGTCTTGCGATAGTACTGTGAGTGGCCGTGAATTGAGAACGGCTTCAATCCGATTTAGTAACGTCGTGAACTCTTCTTAATTGAATTCATAATTTCCAGCTACCCATTTGAAATGGGATTTGAAGCGTTTTACAGCTGATTTCCATAAACCGCCCATATGAGGAGTGACACTTGTTTTAAAAAATCCACAAATTGCTTTTCTGTGGCTCGTTGAGCTCTAATAAAGGTTTTGCCATTTCGCTCATGATTTTTGATAAAAAGCCACGTCGAGCGACGAAGCGACCAAATTACCGCGACAAAAGCCTCCGTCATCGTGAAACATACAATGACATAGCCTTTCATGAGAATGGGAGATCTTAACACTGAGGCCTTTACCTAAAAAGGTCAAACGCAATTGAAACCTGTTGTGGTGAACGGCAGAGCGAATCAGCGTTTAGGTGAAAGTGCTGCCATCATCTGAGTGTGCATCTTCTTCTTATGCATAGTGCAAAACCTTGCAAGTGAAGATACACTTCTTGATTTGGGGCTTAAGACGGAGAATATATGAGAACGGATAATGCATAAGAACTGGTCCGATATCGCATTCCATTGGGTTTTAGAGTATCGTTTGAACTTTCCTTTTCGAATATAAGGAAATTAGTGTCCAACAAATTTTCGTTTGGTGTATTTTTAAGTATACTTGGGTGATATGCCGTAATCTCTTTTAATGGAAACGCTGCGGATTTGAGGGCTTTTATTACTAGTGATAAAGATTCGTGAGTGGAAGAGTCTGACTTCCAGACATAATATCTTCTTCATGCGTTTGAGTTTTTAACATTTCAATTGCCAAGGAAAATTCTGACTTGATGTTGTCTGCCAATTCGTGGAGTATTCAAATGGCTAGATATAATGCACAGTTAACGCTAAAGTTAACAGTTTTTAATTTGAAGTCGTGTAGTGGACTGGTGGGGGATCTTCGGAAAATCGTGGTCGTCTTTATGTACGACTATTTGCCAATACATTTTTTCAACGTCCCCATTGAATACCTCTATTAATATACGCCAATTTAATATCAGCAGCATTAAATCTGGTTGGAATAAAGTAAATAGGATATTATTTAGGGAATTCTCCAAACCATCACATTCTGATTTGAGTTCTCTTTTTTTAAGTAGGTTTCTATCCATACTTTGAAACTAATGTATCTCAGAGGTGCGAGGGCGATCTAAGGCGAATGTGTTAGGGAATTGTTGCGACTTCCACAGTCGTACGACGTACCGACCATTTCTTGATCTAGTAGTTGTGGCTTTATAAAAGTTCTCACAATACTGATCTTCAGGGTTGTGACTGATGTCGGGGGGAGTTCTTCTAATTCCCAAAATTTTATATATTTTGAATTGCGGTACTCGTTTGAGACGTCCTCATTTGATTTGCCATTGTTGTGACTGGTTCCGTAATTAGTCTTCTCAGAGTCAACCAAAATTAGCCTTTTGGGCCAGAAGTGTGTTTGAGATTTCCTCAATACCTTCGAGTATTATCTGTGGTATGAGATCGCTGCCTAATAGAAGATCCAAATACATATTTGAGCGGAAGTGTTGCAGTTTGGATCTGCTGGCTTTAGATGGGAAACCTTTCGTCAATGCTATCTACTTAGGCGGTAAAACTATAGCTTCTGCCTTATACGCTTATCCGCTTTGGAGGAAATGAGCTTAGTGGGGCAGACTTTATTTGAGTTTTAAGCTACACTTCCGCCCATTTTAGTGATTTCAAAATTTACTAGTTTTGTTGGCAACCATAGCCTGTTTTGTGCCCTAGACGCTATAAAAGATCGTTGTGATCATTGGTCTATTAAGACGACTTCTGTGGGTAGTGGTATACTACCTTGATTCTCGCTGTGCAGCTTCTATACTCTGGGTTGTGAAGTAGGTGCAATTTCTTTAATTAATTTCAATTGATCGGAGTTCATAGCTTTCGTTTCTTCGTACCGAGCCGAGGATTTAAAATTTTCAGGTAGATATGATTAGTCAGATACTACGATTGCGTTATACGCAGCTTGAATACGTGTCCAGAAATTGCCTAGATATTCCTTTTCGCTTTCTAATGCCGATTAAGAATTGTCTTGAATCGGTGATGATGAAAATCGAGTGCATTATCGAATTAAACTGTCACTCTCAGAAATAAATTTAGTAAATGAAATATCTTTAATATTTTTGTGTTGTAGCATCTTGATTTGAGCGTGTAACTTCTGCAGGTGTACATGGGCTCTTTTATTTCAGAAATAATTTTTTGTACTTTTAGATATTGTGCTGATTTAGATTCTTTAGAATCTCCGTTCATTTAGTTACTATAAGAGGTGAAAATACGAGAAAAACGAAATTCTCTCCGTGTACACTAATTACAATATATATGTGTGAAATCTTTAAGAAAAAAAGTTTATAGTGTTGTTTTATAAGCAATGTATCAAATAACGCACGCGTATTTCGTGATTCCTTAGTTCTGGATCTTATTCAGTTGTGCTATTAACTTTCTTGTTGTTTTCGTAATATTTTATTTATTGCTCCGTATTCGTTAGCATATGTTTATATCCATATATGCGAACGATAGTGAGAAAAGAAAAAAAAATTTAATAACCTTTGTCTGCAGATATGTGCGTGTTTATGATAAGATATTGTTTTGAAATTTTGTAAACGTCATTTTCTCTTCAAGAACCTGCTCATTTGTCGAAACAGCCGATATCAGACCACTATAACATATAGCTGCCATACAAACTGAACGATCGGAATCAAGTTCTTGTATGGGAAACTTTCAAATTTGACAAGATGTATTCACGAAGTTTGGTTGGTTTCCTTTCCTTTTTTTAATGTATTTATTAATTTATTAGAATTTTTTTGTAAATAAATATTTTGTTGCTTTCGCGGATGACCCTTGCACTTCGCCCAAGTTTCGATATTTGTGAAAATATTATTTTTCGCGCCCGGTTAATTTTTGTTTTTTTGTCACTCTACCTTTTTTTTTGGTTTTGCAACACAATATGAATCAATGCAGATATAACTGTAAGTGCAACTTCTTTTAGTTTTAACTTTTTATATAGTTATCTTCCTATATGGGAGAAATATTTGTATGTATGTATGTATGTATATATGTGTATGGGTTTTGTTGTTTGGTAATTGCACATTTGGGTTTTCCGTTTTTATACTCTCGCAACAAAGTTGCTAAGGAGAGTACATATTATAGTTTTGTTCACATAACGGTTGTTTGTAAGTCCTAAAACTAAAAGAGTTAGATATGGGGTTATATATACCAAAGTGATCAGGGTGACGAGTAGAGTTGAAATCCGGATGTCTGCTGTCCGTCCGTCCGTGCAAGCTGTAACTTGAGTAAAAATTGAGATATCATGATGAAACTTGTTACACGTATTTCTTGGCTCCATAAGAAGGTTAAGTTCGAAGATGGGCAAAATCGGCTAACTGCCACGCCCACAAAATGGCGAAAACCGAAAACCTATAAAGTGTCATAACTAAGCCATAAATAAAGATATTAAAGTGAAATTGGCACAAAGGACGCGATTAGGGGGCATAATTGGAAGTAATTTTTTTGGAAAAGTGGGTGTGGCCCCACCCCCTACTAAGTTTTTTGTGCATATCTCGGAAACTACTATAGCTATGTCAGCCAAACTCTATAAAGTCGTTTTCTTCAGGCATTTCCATATACAGTTCAAAAATGGAAGAAATCGGATAATCACCACGCCCACCTCCCATACAAAGGTTATGCTGAAAATCACTAAAAGTGCGTTAACCGGCTAACAAAAAACGTCGGAAACACTAAATTTTACGGAAGAAATGGCAGAAGGAAGCTGCACCCAGGCTTTTTTTAAAAATTGAATGGGCGTGGCGTCGCCCACTTATGGACCAAAAACCATATCTCAGGAACTACTAGACCGATTTCAATGAAATTTGGTATATAATATTATCTTAACACCCTGATGACATGTACGAAATATGGGTGAAATCGTTTCACAAGCACGCCTTCTTCCAATATAACGCTATTTTGAATTCCATCTGATGCCTTCTCTGTATAATATATACATAAGGAACCAATGATGATAGCGGAATAAAACTTTACACAAATACGGTTTTTGAAAAATATATAAATGGCGGATAATGAAAGCTCGATTATCACTTTATCATGCGAGAGTATAAAATGTTCGGTGACACCCGAACTTAGCCCTTCCTTACTTGTTTTCTTTGCCTTTTTAACAGTTGTTTTTTGGTTTGGTAACTGTTCGGCTTCCCGTTTTTAAAGCAGTTTGTTATTATTTTTATGAACTGCACATTATGCGTATCTAATTTTTCCTTTCTGTTCACCGCACTCTTGGTCTTTCGCTTGTTTTGAGTTTAGTATTAAAGTTTTTTTCAATAAAACCATTCTTTGAGGCTCGAAAGACCATGAATATTTTACACATGCACTTAGCACTCACCTTGTCACTCCAGTTTTAGTAGAAACGCCAGAAGGATGGAGTCATGTGTAAAAGTTCACGCAAGTGAGGAAAGTTCTCTGATCGCCATTCACTTGGGAGTGGCCAGAAAAGATTCTTTTTCCCAATGAAAGATTACCAACTGCCTCGGATGAGAGACCTCCTTTTGATGACGACCATGGCGAGCGAAATAAGGACTGCGATATAAGGGCATGCATCTGAAACGTGCGGACCCTTAATTGGGAAGGTGCCGCTGCCCAGATGGTTGATGTCCTCGTTAAAATAAAGGATGACATCACCGCCGTCTAGGAAATGCGATGGATAGGACAAGGACAGAGGCGAGTAGGTCCTTGTGACATTTACTACAGTGGCCATATAAAGGAGCGCAAGTTTGGTGTTGGATTCGTGGTGGGAGAGAGACTCCGTCGCCGAGTACTATCATTCACTCCGGTGAATGAACGTCTAGCCACAATCCGCATCAAAGCGAGGTTCATCAACATATCGCTGATTTGCGCCCACGCCCCGACGGAAGAGAAAGACGATGTGACCAAAGATGCCTTCTATGAGCGCCTGGAACGCGCTTATGAGAGCTGCCCCCGCCACCATGTCAAAATCGTGCTTGGCGACTTTAACGCCAGGGTGGGCAAAGAAGGTATCTTTGGCACTAAGGTCGGTAAATTCAGCCTCCACGACGAAACATCCCCATATGGGTTGAGGCTGATTGACTTCGCCGGGGCCCGAAATATGGTTATCTGTAGTACTAGATTCCAGCACAAGAAGATTCATCAAGCTACTGGCTGTCTCCGGATCGAAAAGTCACCAACCAGACCGATCATGTTGTGATAGACGGAAGACACGTCTCCAATGTTCTAGACGTGCGTACGCTCCGAGGTCCTAACATCGACAAGGACTACTATCTTGTTGCAGCCAAGATTCGCACCCGCTTCTGTGCCGCAAAAAATGCACGTCAGCAAACACATGGAAGGTTCGACGTCGAGAAGTTGCAATCACAACAGGCAGCCGAACGATTTTCTACTCGGCTTGCACTCCTGCTCTCTGAGAGCGGTCGTGAACAACTCGGTATAAGGGAACTGTGGGACGGCATTTCAAACTCCTTACGTACAGCTGCAACCGAAACCATTGGTTTTCGGTTGGTGCAAAAGAACAACTGGTACGACGAGGAGTGCCGTGTTGCAGCGGAGAGAAAACAGACTGCCTACCTCGCAACGTTACGATCGACCACAACACGTGCGGGATGGGATAGATACCGAGAGTTGAAAAGGGAAGCGAGACGCATTTGTAGACAGAAAAGGAAATGCGTGAGTGTGAAGAGCTCGATAGAGATGCGGCGGCTAACTGAAAGTTTCAAAACCAAAGCATACTCTTGTAGAAACCCCAAAGGTGATCCAGTCACCAGTACCCAGAGCAAACTTAAATTATGGAAGGAACTCTTCTCCAGCCTGCCTGGAGAAAGCGAACCCGATTCCCCAATCGATGACGATGGAGCAGACGGCCCATTGCCCGACCATGAAGAAGTTCGAATAGCAATTGCCCGCCTGAAGAACAACAAAGTGGCAGGGGCCGACGGATTGCCGGCCGAGCTATTTAAACACGTCGGCGAAGAACTGATAAGGAGCATGCATCAGCTTCTTTGTAAAATATGGCGGGACGAAAGCATGCCCAACGATTGGAATTTAAGTATACTCTGCTCTGCCGTTAGTTCTGCTTTCTCCAGGCTGGACAAGGAAGCACAGAAAATGGGTCTGGCAGTGAACGAGGACAAGACGAAATATCTCCTGTCATCAAACAAGCAGTCGTCGCACTCGCTATTTGGATCTCACATCGCTATTGACAGTCATAACTTTGAAGTTGTAGATAGTTTCGTCTATTTAGGAACCAGTATTAACACCACCAACAATGTCAGTTTGGAAATCCAACGCAGGATTACTCTTGCCAACAGGTGCTACTTCGGACTGAGTAGGCAATTGAGAAGCAAAGTCCTCTCTCGACGAACAAAAACTAAACTCTATAAGTCGCTCGTAATTCCCGTCCTGCTATATGGTGCAGAGGCTTGGGCGATGACAACAACCGATGAGTCGACGTTACGAGTTTTCGAGAGAAAAATTCTGCGAAAGATTTATGGTCCTTTGCGCATTGGCCGCGGCGAATATCGCATTCGATGGAACGATAAGCTGTACGAGATATACGACGACATTGACATAGTTCAGCGAATTAAAAGACTGCGGCTACGCTGGCTAGGTCATGTTGTCCAAATGAATGGAAACACAGCCCTGAAAGTATTTGACGCAGTACCCGCCGGGGGAAGCAGAGGAAGAGGAAGACCTCCACTTCGTTGGAAGGACCAAGTGGAGAAGGACCTGGCTTCGCTTGGAATATGCAATTGGCGCCACGTAGCGCAAAAAAGAAACGACTGGCGCGCTGTTGTTAACTCGGCTATAATCGCGTAAGCGGTGTCTACGCCAATTAAGAAGAAGAAGAAGTTTTTTATGCGTATAATAAATCTATGCTTTGAAAAATGTTTCACAGTAGTTATTATGAAATTCAAATGCTTTACAAACGAAGTAACTATAAATGGCGACGTAGTAGAGCGGCGATCGAAACGGCAATGTGCGGGCTAAATAGTTAATGCAAACCAAAGAACAAATAAAAAAATAAATAATAATACGTATAATCCCTTTTGTTGGCTGGTATCCCGTTCCGTGTCATCAAGTGTGGTGTGTATTTAAATGCGTGATGTGAAATTCTCTCGCATGTGGGGTGTATTGATGTGGATTGTGGCGATGTCGAGGTGAGTGTAGCGTATTAGTGATGCGTGTAGTTGTTGTTTGGGGCAGGTGGTGAGGTTCATTTAGCCACATACATATGTGCAAAGTACAATAATCTCTAATCTAAATCTAATCTAAAAATAAATCTAAAAGAAATATACATATATATACAAAAAGTAAAACATATCAAATATTTCTGGTTATTAATAAATAATTAACTAAAATTTATTCCACACATCTTTTAAATGAGCTCAGACTCAAAGGAATATAAAACAGCTCAGTTGCGAAAGGTTCCAAGGATGATTTCTGACGAAAAAGTCTATGTACCTGCAGAAGCTACACGCTCAAAGCAAGGTGCTACAAAACAAAAAAGGGTTAGAGACATTTCATGTACCAAATTTATTTATGAGAGTGACATTCTAATACTGAAAATTACTGAAAATTATAAATACTCGGCTTACGTAAAATACGAAAATTGCTTAGACCAACATGAAAAGATAAAATCCAAAATCTCAGATCAATTAAAACTTATAAAATCAATTGCACCTATTAAGCAACCGAGAGTAAAGCTGCCACAAAGACAAGCCCAAGAGGCAAGTTCAGTTCCCCTTAAAGTGCCAGCATGCGACACATATATATTTATGGATGTTATGAACAGTGGCCGTTCTTCGGCGCATGTTTGCATCCGTGTACATAAACCGTCCTAATTTATCACAAGCTCAGAAATCGAAAGATTGATAGAATATTGGTCGGCAAACAAGTGACCATATTAATGAATTATAGAGATTACCAAAAATGCAGAAAGAAACCAGTGAAGAATTCATAAAATTTCAATCCACTGTTTCAAATTGTTTGTCGGTTCTATCGACACTGTATATTGCCACAGACAATTGGGACCCCATTCTGGTAAACATATGATCCGCGGCATTACCGGAAAAATCGTTACTTTTGCGGGAGCAATCGCTCTCATCACGAAGAAGGTGCCCAACGTGACAACAAATGAAAGATTTCTTAACTACCCAATATGAAATTGCGGAAAGGGTAGAAAGAAGATGGTCAGAACTAAAAACGGTCAACACAAGCTAAATCGAAGCTTCTTTAGACCCCAAGCTAATAACAACAGCAACTTAAATCGTAGTTTTTTCAAAACACAGACGTTCAGATCCAAACAAAGCAAACACACGTCATGCGAACTATATATATCGAGGGCATAAGCCCAAATCTTGCGGTAAGTTTGTAAAAATTTGATATTAATGACAAGAACAACTTTGTCAGATCCAAAATGGTCTCTATAAACTGCTTGTTTCATACACAGAACCTTAATAATTACGTTTACAGCCACAAGAGGCATTATTTAATGTTGCACTTTAATTACTTTCCAAGCACACCTCAAAGTATCGCTTACTCAAAAAGAACCACGGGTTTAGTTGCAACCGCAACTTCCGAAATTTGCCATGCTACTCAAAGGCGTTAAAAACTTTAACTCTACACAGCAAGAATCAATGTAGGGTACTACTACCCACCGCAGTCATCTTCAACCTGAGAGCACTAATAACCCAGCGTCTAGGGCACAAAGTAGGCTGAAACCACAAACAAAAGAAAGCTAACAGATCCCAACTGCTACACTCTCGCTCAAATAGATCTTATATTAGGCAGCGACCTTATCCCTCAAATTATACTAGAAGGTTTTGAAAAAATTTAAAACCCATCTAGCTCATAATACTGTCTTCGTTTGGATACTAAGTGGACTAGTTGTAGAACCATAGAAGAAAGAAGAAATGACCAATAAATACCTTAATTCACAATTGAGAAAATTTTGGGAGTTAGAAGAACTCGCGCCCATTTCAATTACAATTTTTTAGGCTTGACAGTCATAAAATCTATTACATTTCATTATTCGGGGATGTTTTTACACTGGAATAAAAATAAATATATCGAAAACAAATAATAAATCTTCTATAACACAGTCAAAAAACATAATTACCAATAAAAATAAAAATATATGTTGACTTTGTTTGGCAATATTTACGGAATTTCTGTAAAATTTATTTAGTTTTAACATTACATTATGCTTACAAAATACAAAAAGCGACAATCGATTAATATCTATGATGATCTCTATTCAGTATATTCAAAATGACAAACAAGAGTTATTTTTAGTTTTGTGACCTGCTAGCTATCAGGTCTCAAAGTTGAGGAAATATTTTGAGACTAACGTTAGAAACTGTTTAGTTAATAATAACTAGTCACAAATTGAGGATTAACCTCAAAATGTCTCAAATAGAGACTAGAGACTGGTTACAGAATCCTGCTACATAGTATAAATCGGAATTGCCTCTGGCAACACAAGTGTGAAAAAGTCAAACATATGTGTGTAGAAGCATACGAGTCCTTATCTGTACAAACTGGCATTGACCGCTACGTAAATATAAAAAGGAAATTAAGTCCTTCAAAGTCAAAGGTTAATTCTAAAAAAATTCAAGGCAGCACACTAAATAAGAATAAAACGAAAGTTTTAAATGGCAACAGATTTGCCTTACAAAGCAAGAGTTCAGATGACGATGTGAAGGACCACCAGCGTAGCAGTAATACTCTTGTTGCGAAATTAAATGAAATTGTAGGTACTAACAATTTTCATATAGTGCCTTTGAAAAAAAGCTTTATATGTAGGTGAAACCAAAATTCAGTCCTACATTGAAAAAAGTTTTATGGAAATAGTTAAAATTTTGTCAAATAAAAACAGGAACTATTATTCGTATCAACAGAAGAGCTATAACTGTCTAGTTGTTGGAAGAAGAATGCGGTTTTGGTATTAAAACGATTGTAAATATATTTAATGGAAACAAAGTACCACAGCCAATGTTTAAAATTGAATTGTTGCCGAATTCTAATCAACTTAAAAAAAATTAAAACCGCCTTATATATATGTAATCTGAAATTTTTGTTGAAGCCAAATAATATGGGCATACCAAATCATATTACACTCTACGGGGTGTTTGTGTGGTCTGTAGAGATTTACATTCCTCTTCTAAATGCACCCGTAGGAAAAACGAATTAAATGTTACAAACACCCCGTAACGAAATTATAGCAACCTCAGAGAAGAGTTCAAATCCTATTCCTTCTAACAATAATAATACGCAAGGAAGCTGTGCAAATGTGGTGAAAGGCAACACTAAAAATGCAACTGTCGAAAAATCCTCTCATGTTGGCACGGCAGTGTTCATTAAAAATCGTTTAAACCACTATGCTCTATAGTCTCATGCTACAACACAGTTACAAGCTACAACAATATCACTAAAAAATCGGGGTTGTGACTTAAACCTTAAAACCTTTTAAAATTACATATAGCGAATTAGAGGCTTTTTTTGAACACTGCTCAACGATTTTTAACAGGTGGAGATTACAACGCAAAACACATGTACTGGGGCTCACGCCTCATTAATCCGAAAAGACGACAGCTGCACTATTATGAATAAGCATAATAAGCTGGATATAATATCACCTGGTAAGCCGACATACTGGTCCAGTGGCCCAGAAAGAAAATACTAGACATAATTGATTTTGCTGTAGTCAGACATTGATGAAAGTATAAGAGAATTTAATGATGTAATGATTAATGCATCAGTATTGGCAACACCAAAAAAAACAATAAACCAGTGGTTTTAGAAAGATCAACAATAATGAAATAGAGATACTTGCAAATGAGAAAAGGCGAGCTAGACGTGAATGGCAGTTAAATCGCTTCCCTTCCACTCTGCTTCATCTGAAACCTGCTGTACAAAAATAAAAAAAAAAAGCGCTTAAACGCGATTAAGAACACAACACTGAAAATTATGTAAACAAACTGTGTACAAATTCCAGCAAGCAAAACTCCCTTTGGAAAGCCCAAAAGTCTTTCAAGTCACCAGTAGATTCCAACATGCCTCTAAGACAGTTGAATGGTAATTGGGTACGTAGCGATGAGGATAAGGGAAATTGCTTTGAAATCACCTATACAATGTATTTCAACCCAATTGCCCAAAGAATAACTTTAAGTTGCCAACCTTGGCCACTACCGCTAACGAGTCGCTTGTGTCTATTAGGACTCCTACTTCTGAACTTACTAGAATCATAAAAAGAGCTAAATCCGAAAAAGGCATCAGGACACTATAATATTAGTCCAAAAATGAAAATTGAGTTACCAAATATTGCTATAAAATTGCTCTCCTTGCTTTTTAATGCTATTCTCGGTTTCGGATATAATCCAATTTCGTGGATGACAAAGCTCTAGTAAACCGTAACAAATGCCCCATCAGAGTATCAAGAGTAGTAGAGCAGCACTTAACTTTCGTCGAAGAATGGCTAGCCAACTGGCGTATAAATATTAATGAGAAAAAATGCAAATATGTTACAGTCTCACTAAGACCAGAAACGTATCGTACAATTAAAATAAACAATGTTCTAGTGCCCCAACCGAATGAAGTAATTTATCTTGGGATTCACCTGGATCGAAGGCTGACGTGGCGAAAACATATAGCGAGTAAAATAACTTGCGTGAATTTAAGAGCAGTAAACAAAAATTCTAAACTTAGCCTAGACAATAAAGTCCCGTTATACAATGCAATCATAAAACCGATTTGGATGTATGGCATACAACTGTGGTATACTACTTGTGCAACCAACATTGATATAATGCAAAGGTCCAATCTAAAATGCTTAGAACAATCACGGGTGCAGTATGGTACATGCGTAATGAAAACATTCATTAAGATTGATATTCCTATGGTAAAGAAGGAGATAGAGGACAGCAGAATTAGATATATTTCTAAACTTCGCAAACATCAAAACCCATTGGCTAATGCCTTGGCAAATTTTTGATATCAAACAATTTTAAAAATAAGTGATCTACCAGCCTGCTGGAGGGCAATGTTCTACCAAAAAAGCTCAACCACATTCTTAAGCTTATTAAATATATTTAAGATTTTAATACTTATTGTTAGGCTTTACTCAGCAGATCCAATTCAAAGAAATATTGAAAAAAAAAATTTTTTGAGACACAAAAGGTTTGCTTCGTGCCAATGCTTGACTTGCTAATTCAAGCCTAACAATGAACGCCACCCCCTAAAAATAACTCAGAAGTCTCCATTTGCCATATTATTTCTGAGTTACATCCACATATTAATGCTGCACGCCGAACAGCGCCTTATGCAACATATGGTACGCCAAGAGTAATATATTCCCCGTCTTAAGCCCGAAATTAAGAAGTGCATCTTAACGTGCAAAATTTCCACTATGCACAAGCAAAAAATGCGAACGCAGATTATGGCAGCACTTCCACCCGAACGCTCTAATTTCGTTATGCCTTTCACCACCACCGGTATCGCTTTTGCTTGGTCTTTTCAGATAAAGGCGTCCATGCTAAGATCTCCCACTCTCATGAAAGGCTATGTGACGACGGACACTTTTCTCGCGGCGTTTGCTCGCTTCGTCACTCGACGTGGCTTCTCATCAAAATCATGAGCTATAATGGCTGTTTTGCCCAACGAGCCACACAAAAGCAGTTTGTGGATTTCTTAAAACAAATGTCCCCTGACATCGTAAAAATCTACGCCTCCATGGTACCAATTGCCAATTTATACCTCCAGGCGCTCCTATATGGGTGGTTTATGAGAATCAGCTGTAAAGAGCTTAAAAACTAATTTTAAGAAGCTAGCCGGCGCTACAAATTTAATTATCAAGAATTCACGACATGTTATGTATAAAAAAAGAAACGCCTTTTTTGTATGTCCGCGTATTACGGCCGAACCACAGCACGGTAAGACGGTAATGAGCGCAACAAAGATGTATGATCACATGTATACCTACGTGACTGGGTAAAATTGTCGCTCGGCCTATCTTAAAGTACACATGATTACCCTATTGATTACCCACTGATTATCTGGTTTTTTATCCGCTCATGGTTGGCAGGGTATGTATGTACATATATGTAAGTATATATGAATGTATGAACATGCAGATTAATGCGAGCACATGTAATATGTATAAGAGATAAAATCATGATTTGATTTTCTGAACGCGAACATGCGTATACATATGAGCAAATAATAAGATTAATAGATAGCCGATATATGTACATATGTATTTGTTGTGATAAATTCAATTTCTATTACTACTATTAGTATAGTATATTATGTAAAAATCAAATAAAATTATTAAATATTCAAGTCCAAATTGACTGTAAATAGTACTATGCATGCAAATTATTAACTCACTTTAAGTTTTGTGGGCAACTGCCCGTGGTCAACGGCCGTGGGCAACTCCCTGTGGTCAACTGCCTCGTTTTCTTTATTATCTTCTAATCCACTTGAGATAGGACATATGTTACAAGTGGAAAGATTCATCTTACAATCTATGACTTACATTTTGGGACCACCTAAGGCGGACAGTATTAGCAAAGTACATATAATATTTCAATACGGACCATATGGGTCGTAAGCGTCATGTTACATATTTATGACAGATAAAGAATATGTTCATGTAATCTGAACTGGTGGTATTAACTAGCATTCATACAAAATTTCAAATTTTTTTTACGGGACCAGCAGGTACGGGAAAATCATTCGTTATCAAACTGATTATGGAAATTTACAATAGGTTCACTGATAATGATGGTTACTGCAATGCCTATATTACATGTGCTTCAATCGGCAAAGCTGCTGTGGCTATTGATGGTACAACTGTTCATACAGCGCTCAAAATTGCTCTTTTAAAACTTTTGCCTCTGTCCTCAGAAACGTTGTAATTGTATAGATCTCTCTTCAGATATGTCAGAGTACTGATCATTGATGAAATTAGCATGGTTAGTGCAGAACTTCTACATAAAATTGATAATCGTCTAAAACAAATAACAGGCAAAAACACAGATTTCGGAAGCATACATAGATGTTATTTTGATCGGAAATTTACGGCAAATGCCACCAGTATGATCGACACCAATTTACAAGACAATCAGAACGAACATGATTGAACCGCATTTATGGAGAAAATTAAAATTTTATCAACTCACCACAGTAATGAGACAAGCTAATGTTGCATCTTCACAAGTTTTGACAAAAATTGGTAATGGAGATGTTCTAGATGAGCATGAGTTTGAACTTATTGAATCGAGATTTTTCAAAAAAGAGGATGTTGCTACATTTTGTCCTGATGGAGTTCGTTTATTTTTCAAAAATGAAGATGTCGCCTATAACAATTTGATTTTGAGCCAATGTGAAAACAAAGTTCTTTCAATGTCCGTAGACGTCATTGTTGGCGCTAAAAGTGTGGAGCAAGAAGCTAATTTTATACTTAAATTACATAACAAATCTGTTATTGACACTGGAGGACTGCCTTATCACATTACTTTTGTCGTTGGAAAGCACTATGTTATTACAACTAACATCGACGTTTCTGATGGTTTGTGCAATGGTGCTGTTGGGAAATTGGTACATCTAGAATTTGATGAAAGTAACACATTAATAAGAGTTTGGCTGGAAAAAGGCAAAAACCTGCCCCTCTAGCAGTGCAAAACAGTCGCAAGGTGGAACTTTTGATGAAATAGTATATGATATATATATGTACGATATATAGTAAAGCACATTCTCAGGAACTCGTTTATGTTGCGCTCTTTCGGGTGACTAATATTGAAAAACTGTATATCACGACAAAAAATGATAATTCTACATTCAAGTTTTATCATAATCGAAAGCATGCTGCATCGACTGCATTTTTGTTGTTGCAAGAACTCAAAAGACTGTCGTTAAATAGTGTTCAGACGATAGCTCAAAGTGTATTAGATTTCATTAGTAATAGAAATGGCATTTCAATAATGACTTTCAACTGCCAAAGTCTAAATAGTCATAAATACGATTTACAAGATTCAGTTACGAGAAAAATAAATGTGTTACTTCTTACTGAAACTTGCATGACGCGTGATAATCCGATTGAAATACCTAATTTTAATTGTATTGTTCAGTTTAAACGAGATACTGTTTCAAAAGGTGGGGTAGCGATTTACCAAAATGAAAATGGTATTACTAATAACTCCGAATATTGAAATAAATATTGCACACCTTAGCGATGTTAATGTTAGGCGCTCAGTTGTTGGAGATATTTGTGCGTGCTTATGCAAACTTAGAAATGGCCAACAAATAGTTATGGTAGCAATTTACATTACTCCGAATCCAAAATTGGACGAGGTAGAGCATTTTATTCATCGCACTTTACTGGAGTATACAGAAGAAGGGTCGAATATACTTGGTACAAATGGTAATAAATTTCCACTTATCTTGGCTGGCGATTTCAACATTAACTTCGCTGATAAAAAATCAGAGCGGTTGACAACTTTTCTATCAAAAAAATTGAATTTGAAAATGAATAATGATCCACAAGAGTCCACAACAAAATATGGGATCACCATTGGCGCGGTATTTTCTAGGTATTTAGAGGATATTAAGTCGCAAACTTATGTTTCTTATTTCAGTTATCATAAATCTATAGTTTCAATGATAAATATTCCTGAATAACCAACAGCTACTGTAAGATAATAAAACCCACATGTACATATTGTTAAATAATAAAAAAATTTTAAACAATATTAACTTTTTATTTATTTAATAATAGAAAAATTTGTTTTCTTATCGGTCACCACGCTCAAAAAGTGTAACTTGAATTAATATCAAAGAAAAAGAAATAAGGCATGAATAAAATAAATAAATAATTATATTTGCATAAGTTGATACAAAATGCTATGCAATAGCTTTACCGCGGCAGTCCCCGAGTGCCACACGTCTTTTTTTTTATTATTATTTTACATTGTACCCGGTATATAAAAATAAAATACAAAAAACAATCCTGGTCTAAATAATTAGGAGAGATACTTAACAGCTAAATGTTAAGAAATACATTTGCTGGTACTGTTGTCTTACTAGGTCGGAAGGCTTCTCGCCCTTCAACCGGATTTCTCGCCCAGCAGTTTCATTAACGTTCTGTCTAAGCCTCAGTTCGGGAGACTTTGCTTATTTGGAGATTTCATTTACCACTGAATTCACGCATATATCAAAGTGCAGGTCAGCAGATCTAATCTACCAAGGAGCATTAACTAAAGTCCACAGTACCTTATTTTGAAAGCGCTGAATGCTGTCAAAACAGCTTTTATTTGAGTAACCCCATAGTTGGGCTCCGTAGGCTCAAATTGGCTTTAGGACTTGATTATATAATAACAGTCTGTTATGTATTGATAGCTTAGATTTCCTGCTAATTGCTGTCTGCACTCGTCGACTAGATACTGAAGTTGACTCTCCAGCTGCTAACAAAGCTGTGTCATCCGCAAAGTTCGCTGTCATATAACTAGAATCAGATGGGAGGTCACTGGTAACTCTCAAATAAAGCATTAGCCCCAACACGCTTCCGTGGGGAACACCGGCTTCTATCGGTGCAAGTTTGAATATGCATCCTCTTCTGTAATGCGGAAGTATCTATATTTTAAGTGCGAAACAATTATTTCACAAAATTGTTTGGGTAGCATGTATTTAAATTTGTGAAGTAGACCCGTATGCCAAACTTTGTCAAAGTCTTGAGACACGTCCAAAAATTCCGCCGTACAAACGTTTTTTTTATCGATTGTATTTTCAATTGTATTTAGTTTCAGACAAGGCGACTCCCTATCGTGCGACTTCTTCAACCTGCTGCTGGAAAAATAATTCGAGCTGCAGAACTTAACCGAGCAGGTACAATCTTTTATAAGAGCTACTGGCGTATGCCGATAATATTGATATCATCGACCTCAACACCCGCGCCGTTAGTTCTGCTTTCTCCAGACTGAACAAGGAAGCAATGCAAATGGGTCTGGCAGCGAACGAGGGCAAGACGAATATATCTCTCAAACAAACAGTCGTCGCAGTCGCGACTTGGCACTCACGTCACTGTTGACAGTCATAACTTTGAAGTTGTAGATAGTTCTTATATTTAGGAGGTAAAGTCCTCTCTCGATGAACAAAAACCAAACTCTATAAGTCCCTCATTATTCCCGTCCTGCTATATAGTGCAGTGGCTTGGACGATGACAACAGCGGAAGAGTCGACGTTGTGAGTTTTCGAGAGAAAAGTTCTCCGAAAGACCTATGGTCTTTTCCGCATTGGCCTCGGCGAATATCGCATTCGATGGAACGATGGGCTGTACGAGATGTACGACGACATTGACATAATTCAGCGAATTTAAAGACAGCGGCTACGGCTAGGTCATGTTGTCCGCAAGGACGAAAACACTCCAGCTTTAAAAGTATTCGACGCAGTAACAGTGGGGGAAGGTAGAGGAAGAGGAAGACCTTAACTGCGTTGGAAGGTCCAGTTGGAGAATGACTTGGTATCGCTTGGAATCTCCAATTGGCGCCATCTTGCGAAAAGTATAAACGACTGGCGCGCTGTTGCTAACTCGGCTGTAACCGCGTAAGCGGTTTCTACGCATATTAAGAAGAAGAAGACTTTCAACGAAATTAACGATTTGGTGTACAGTATAGTCCGCATATAAGAAACTTTAAAAATGCCACTAACATTTTGCTTATATCCGGTTTTTTCTTTTAGGCGGAGTCCGTATATAAGAAATAGTTTCTTATATGCGGATATCTTACAAATTTCATGCACAAACTTCTTATAACCGTACATCGCGTTATGTTGCACAAAAACAAATCTTTTATTTGATTTCATTTATTTCATTCAATATTTTTAATAAAAAAGAACAATAAACATTAACGAAAATTAACAAAACTTTAAATTCATAGAAAATTCATATTACATGTATAGAAATTTATAAAGTCGGCACTTTGCGACAGTTGCTTTTTATAATAAACTAGCTGTTACCCTGTGCGTTTCGCTACACCTAAATCGATTAAAACTCTTAAGGGTTTTTACTTTGTGTTTTATTTATTGTTGTAAAACTGTTACTTGTTTATAAAACATTTATAAAACATATTGGTATTGTCATCACCATATTTGTCACGTTTGGCAGCCCTACAATCTATTACAATACAGATTCATTTTTTATTCGTTCCACTGTATATATTCTGTATATGTTCATTCATTCATTTTTGAATAAGTTCATTTTAACATGTAAGCGAGGAGTCGCGTTTTGATTTTAATAAAGAACGGTCATCTGACTCTGTCTTGAAGGACAGACTTCAGAAGTGAGATGGACTTAAATAATTCAACGGTAGTGCAACTAAAAGAAGCGTTGAAAAAATTGAATTTAAAGACCAGTGGAACAAAAGCCGAACTATTAAGCCGACTCCAAGACGTAGATACAGATTTGCTAAAGCAGGTTATGGAGTCTAGTGAATCATGTGGCGCAGAGTTAGCGCAAGGAAGTGGTGAAAATCAGCAGAAGAATGGTGAGCCATCGTTGAACAACGATCGGGTAAGGACGCAGTTGGAGGTGCAGGTTAGTGCGTTATGTGGCGCAGTGGAAATGCTAACTGCACAACTGCATACTCTACGTTCAACAGTTCCGGACATTCGGGAAGCAGTGCACCCAGTTACGCGAGCGCCGATAGCAACGTCGTCAGTATCATTTGCGTCGCAAGTAGAACGCAATTTATCTTCGCAGCCGTATGTATATGCACAGTCGCACGCATATATGCAACCGTCGTCATATCTGCATATGTATGAGCGGTCACGCGCGACAACGCAGCCAAGTACGCAGCAACCACCTACGTCGTGGCATCCTAATCATTCGTTCATCATACAACAACCGTTACCAGTAATTGCGACTCAAGAAATTAATGCGTCAACTGCGCACTTGCTAACAACGCCACAAGCAGAAACGCATACAGAATATAGAGAACGATCAGCGCCTTGGTTCGATGAAACATGCACGAGAGCGGAAGAGAGAGCACTAGCAACAAGAGGCAGAGGTTATACACCAAACGAAATAGCAGCGATTCTGCCTGAGTTCAACCCCATTGACAACACGTACACGTCGATACAATTTATAGAGAGAGTTGAGCAATTGAGAGCAGCATATCATTGGGAAGACACTTTCGTCATATTCGCTGTTCTCAGTAGGCTGCGGGGAGTGGCAAAGCGATGGGCTGATGCACAACCAGTTTATCGTGAGTGGAGTGATTTTGTAGTTTCTTTTTTGGCAGATTTTCCGTGCGTGAGAAATTCTGCAGACACACATATAAGAATGATGAATTCAAAAAGGGGTAAGGGTGAGAAAATTGATGAATTTTATTATAAAATGCTAGCAATAGGCCGACGAGATAATATTGACGATATGTCTATAATACGATATATTATTAATGGATTAATGGACGATAATTTGAGTAGGGTTTTAAGTGCAATGAAGTTTAATAAGTGCTCTGATTTATTACAATCGCTGTTGAGTATACCACCGAGCGGGGAGAATAAATTTAAGCTAAATGAATTTCACTACAAACAACAGCAAACACCAGAAGTGGCAAGTAGGGTAAGCAAGAGTGCAAATGGCCCAATATGTTTTAATTGCCAGGAAAGAGGGCATATTGCAAGGAATTGTGTGAAGCCTCGGAAAAAGAGAGAGGTTAAACAGAATGAGCGAGTGCATCGAATAAAAGATAGTGAAAGTGCAGAAAATGCTAAAAGAGTAGAAGTTGAAGAAAACGATATGTCAGTGAATAAAATAGAAATAGAAAGAAATCAGTGCAAAGAGTTGTGCATGGACATTGAAATCTTTGGCAACGAAAATGTACGGTGTAAGGCACTAATTGACTCAGGCAGTAGCAGATCAATAGCAACAAAGTGTGGTTTGTGTATCACTGAATGCAATGAAAGATTAATTGGTTTTGGAGGTAGTCAGATTACCTGCCACGGAATGTTACATATTTATGACAGATAAAGAATATGTTCATGTAATCTGAACTGGTGGTATTAACTAGCATTCATACAAAATTTCAAATTTTTTTTACGGGACCAGCAGGTACGGGAAAATCATTCGTTATCAAACTGATTATGGAAATTTACAATAGGTTCACTGATAATGATGGTTACTGCAATGCCTATATTACATGTGCTTCAATCGGCAAAGCTGCTGTGGCTATTGATGGTACAACTGTTCATACAGCGCTCAAAATTGCTCTTTTAAAACTTTTGCCTCTGTCCTCAGAAACGTTGTAATTGTATAGATCTCTCTTCAGATATGTCAGAGTACTGATCATTGATGAAATTAGCATGGTTAGTGCAGAACTTCTACATAAAATTGATAATCGTCTAAAACAAATAACAGGCAAAAACACAGATTTCGGAAGCATACATAGATGTTATTTTGATCGGAAATTTACGGCAAATGCCACCAGTATGATCGACACCAATTTACAAGACAATCAGAACGAACATGATTGAACCGCATTTATGGAGAAAATTAAAATTTTATCAACTCACCACAGTAATGAGACAAGCTAATGTTGCATCTTCACAAGTTTTGACAAAAATTGGTAATGGAGATGTTCTAGATGAGCATGAGTTTGAACTTATTGAATCGAGATTTTTCAAAAAAGAGGATGTTGCTACATTTTGTCCTGATGGAGTTCGTTTATTTTTCAAAAATGAAGATGTCGCCTATAACAATTTGATTTTGAGCCAATGTGAAAACAAAGTTCTTTCAATGTCCGTAGACGTCATTGTTGGCGCTAAAAGTGTGGAGCAAGAAGCTAATTTTATACTTAAATTACATAACAAATCTGTTATTGACACTGGAGGACTGCCTTATCACATTACTTTTGTCGTTGGAAAGCACTATGTTATTACAACTAACATCGACGTTTCTGATGGTTTGTGCAATGGTGCTGTTGGGAAATTGGTACATCTAGAATTTGATGAAAGTAACACATTAATAAGAGTTTGGCTGGAAAAAGGCAAAAACCTGCCCCTCTAGCAGTGCAAAACAGTCGCAAGGTGGAACTTTTGATGAAATAGTATATGATATATATATGTACGATATATAGTAAAGCACATTCTCAGGAACTCGTTTATGTTGCGCTCTTTCGGGTGACTAATATTGAAAAACTGTATATCACGACAAAAAATGATAATTCTACATTCAAGTTTTATCATAATCGAAAGCATGCTGCATCGACTGCATTTTGTTGTTGCAAGAACTCAAAAGACTGTCGTTAAATAGTGTTCAGACGATAGCTCAAAGTGTATTAGATTTCATTAGTAATAGAAATGGCATTTCAATAATGACTTTCAACTGCCAAAGTCTAAATAGTCATAAATACGATTTACAAGATTCAGTTACGAGAAAAATAAATGTGTTACTTCTTACTGAAACTTGCATGACGCGTGATAATCCGATTGAAATACTTAATTTTAATTGTATTGTTCAGTTTAAACGAGATACTGTTTCAAAAGGTGGGGTAGCGATTTACCAAAATGAAAATGGTATTACTAATAACTCCGAATATTGAAATAAATATTGCACACCTTAGCGATGTTAATGTTAGGCGCTCAGTTGTTGGAGATATTTGTGCGTGCTTATGCAAACTTAGAAATGGCCAACAAATAGTTATGGTAGCAATTTACATTACTCCGAATCCAAAATTGGACGAGGTAGAGCATTTTATTCATCGCACTTTACTGGAGTATACAGAAGAAGGGTCGAATATACTTGGTACAAATGGTAATAAATTTCCACTTATCTTGGCTGGCGATTTCAACATTAACTTCGCTGATAAAAAATCAGAGCGGTTGACAACTTTTCTATCAAAAAATTGAATTTGAAAATGAATAATGATCCACAAGAGTCCACAACAAAAATATGGGATCACCATTGGCGCGGTATTTTTCTAGGTATTTAGAGGATATTAAGTCGCAAACTTATGTTTCTTATTTCAGTTATCATAAATCTATAGTTTCAATGATAAATATTCCTGAATAACCAACAGCTACTGTAAGATAATAAAACCCACATGTACATATTGTTAAATAATAAAAAAATTTTAAACAATATTAACTTTTTATTTATTTAATAATAGAAAAATTTGTTTTCTTATCGGCCACCACGCTCAAAAAGTGTAACTTCAATTAATATCAAAGAAAAGAAATACTGCAAGAATAAAATAAATAAATAATTATAATTGCATAAGTTGATATAAAATGCTATGCAATAGCTTTACCGCGGCAGTCTCCGAGTGCCACACGTCTTTTTTTTTTATTATTATTTTACATTGTACCCGGTATATAAAAATAAAATACAAAAAACAATCCTGGTCTAAATAATTAGGAGAGATACTTAACAGCTAAATGTTAAGAAATACATTTGCTGGTACTGTTGTCTTACTAGGTCGGAAGGCTTCTCGCCCTTCAACGGCGGATTTCTCGCCCAGCAGTTTCATTAACGTTCTGTCTAAGCCTCAGTTCGGGAGACTTTGCTTATTTGGAGATTTCATTTACCACTGAATTCACGCATATATCAAAGTGCAGGTCAGCAGATCTAATCTACCAAGGAGCATTAACTAAAGTCCACAGTACCTTATTTTGAAAGCGCTGAATGCTGTCAAAACAGCTTTTATTTGAGTAACCCCATAGTTGGGCTCCGTAGGCTCAAATTGGCTGTAGGACTTGATTATATAATAACAGTCTGTTATGTATTGATAGCTTAGATTTCCTGCTAATTGCTGTCTGCACTCGTCGACTAGATACTGAAGTTGACTCTCCAGCTGCTAACAAAGCTGTGTCATCCGCAAAGTTCGCTGTCATATAACTAGAATCAGATGGGAGGTCACTGGTAAAAAGCAAACAAAGCATTAGCCCCAACACGCTTCCGTGGGGAACACCGGCCTCTATCGGTGCAAGTTTGAATATGCATCCTCTTCTGTAATGCGGAAGTATCTATATTTTAAGTGCGAAACAATTATTTCACAAAATTGTTTGGGTAGCATGTATTTAAATTTGTGAAGTAGACCCGTATGCCAAACTTTGTCAAAGTCTTGAGACACGTCCAAAAATTCCGCCGTACAAACGTTTTTTTATCGATTGTATTTTCAATTGTATTT
>NW_026089713.1:0-39093 GCF_024586455.1 Bactrocera neohumeralis | reverse complement strand
TATTTGCATCATTGGTGATTCCTGTTGAAAGAAAAATTGAAGCATTAAAATATCACAATGCTGTTGTTGGGAGCATCATAAGGAGCATGCATACATATATTTATGTCTCTTCATATTCTTGGGCATGTGAGACAAGAACATAAAAAGTTTGTTTATGTTTTCTGTGTGAGAGATGTATTTTGTACACATTTTTCGCTGTCAAAATGGATCAAAATATAAACGAAAAGCAAAACGAAATTCTTCGTTGGGAGTGTATTTCTGTCTCTTCATATTCTATGCTTCGGCATATATGCGTTGTCATCATATGCCGTAAATACATACTTATATTTCTGTCTCTTCATTTTCTCGGTTAGAATATGTGAGAGAATTGTAAACAATGTTAAAATTGTGAAGCGAATTCCGACCTACAATGTTAACAAATGCGGCGAATTCCCTTTCACGAATCTATCAAATGTTCGCAGTCGAACCTGCACCTTCTCTATGTTTTAAGTTCTCTGACGCAAGCACGCTCTAAAGATTCTTTTTGTTATAATCGATATAGTTTCGCCATCTCCCACTCCGAAAAATGTCGCTATTTTTTCTATATGCTGCGCTTTCTCCCGACGAACCCAATCGAAACAGTGCTAATTTAATTGCTAATTGCAATTCGACAGAAAATTGTTTACATGAGTGCGTTTTTTTAAATTCCTCATAGTTTTTTATTAAATCAACCACATCTTATATTGGTATCTATCTACTCTTAACATTTGACGGAATCGGTCTTCGTCCAGTGTTGTCAAAATGTTATTGCGCTAAATGTGTGACTTAGATATTGTGCTGTAAACTCCTCGTCGACATTCCATAACAACAGATACTTACATATATTGTCAGCCAATTCATCTAAAACTGCGTCATCCTCACTTTCACATAAAAATATTTATTACCTTCAATGTCCATAATTTCTTCAGCAGCTTCATGAATTAAAGCGTGGTAAATTTTTCCCTAAAACTTTTTTTCGACATATTTTCCAATTTGTGCGTAAATTTTGTTTACAAACAATGTTTTTCTTCACCGATCAGCTGTGAATAAATGGTCTTTGCAAGGGTTACACAGAAACCACAAAAAAACCGTTCATTGTTGATGGTAAATATTTGCAATTGCATAATTTGCAAACTCAGATGCACAAGATTCTGAATTGCCCTAATATTATTGACGGTGTAAGACTAACTCCGTGGATTACTTCCAAATTTGAATATAATTGATTCTAATTTTATTCGATTTGTTATTGAGCACAAAAAAAACATAAGGTAATATAACCTCATATTCGCTTTTTTATTTTATTATTTTATATTCAACTTGTAATTATTACATTTCAGTTGTTAGTTGATAATACTTCTGATAATGAAGTTAATTAATTTTTAACACTAATATTTATAGTTTTTTAATTATAAACATTTTCAAATTCAATATAAATCTGCAAGAGGCAAAAAGTCCATTTCTCCATTAAAAGATCCAATCAAAATGGTTGCTACAATAATATTTCCTGCAATCTTGGGTCGTTGCATAATTGAGATGGATTGACGGATGGATACTGAATAATAATAGCTGAACAATTCTCAACCCATGATATGATGTCATTCGGGGATATATATAGATAATTTTTCGTTTTCGTCAACAACTTCTTAATTTTTAACCAATAATAATTATCGAGCTAGTTCTGATCCAAAGAATTAATTTTTTCTTGCAGGAATATGATCTCACTTAATCAAGTTTTTTTCGTGATGCTCTGCGAATTTGATTGCAATTCTATTCTATCATTCCCAATATATAGAAATTATATTATATCTGAGACTGGATCAGTTACAAATGTATGCACATATTTATAGTTGCCTTATAGCCCTGACAGACGAGCAAAATTAAAGCGCCTTAAGCAACGCTAATGCGCATTGAAATTTTATGGTGACAGACGGCAGACTTGTGCATTTAGCCAGCTGATAGTGAAATTTATTTATTTATTAAAAAAAGAGTGAAATAAAAGTGTGCGAAAAAGCTAAGAATATTGGAAAAATGGATAGCAAACTGTAAGTGGTTTATTTTCTGCCATCTAAAAATATTAAAATTTGTTTTTGTTAATATACTTGCACATAATTTAATTGGCAATATAAAAACTTTTTACCTCTGAAGCTGTAAGCACAAACAAGGCGGCAGATTTCAAGCGACATCTGTCAAACAATAGCAGAAATCGGCCATTTTTGAGCAGTGTTGCCTACTCAAATTTGGTAAATTCAGCTAAATGCATAGAATTCTTGTGCATTACAAACTTGCGCAAGTAATGTAAATTTTGCCCGCTAATGCATATTAGCCCTGTCGTCTGTCAGGGCTATTAGGATAAGTGAAGACTGGCAATACCAGGCAGTGGTAATAGCCCTGACAGACGAGCAAAATTAATGCGCCTTAAGCAACGCTAATGCGCATTGAAATTTTATGATGACAGACGGCAGACTTGTGCATTTAGACAGCTGATACTGAAATTTGTTTATTTATTAAAAAAAAGTGATATAAAAGTGTACGAAAAAGTTAATAAAATTGTAAAAACGGATAGCAAACTGTGCGTTGTTTATTTTCTGCCATCTAAAAATATTAAAATTTGTTTCTTGTTAATATACTTGCACATAATTTAATTAGCAATACAAAAACTTTTTACCTCTGAAACACAAACAAGTCGGCAGATTTCAAGCGATATCTGTCAAACAATAGCAGAAACTAGCCATTTTTGGGCAGTGTTGCCTACTCAAATTTAGTAAATTCAGCTAAACGCACGGAATTCTTGCGCATTACAAACTTGCGTTAAGATGGGTCAAATGCGCCAGTAAATTAAGCCCGCTAAAGCATATTAGCGCTGTCGTCTGTCAGGGCTATAAGACAGCACCGCTTAAATCTTCAATTGTTCTGTACTCATCTGATATTGAGTATGTTTGTTATAAATGTTTGAACTACTTTTTTCACTTGCGGCCTTCGGCCGCGCTTCAAACAAAAACAAAAATAAATAAACCCTGGTCGGTCCAACACCGGGGTGTTCATAGTTCTTTTGTGTAGAACTACTTTCTGCACTGGCGGCCTTTGGCCGCGCTTCATAATAAATAACACTGGTCGGTCAAATACCGGGGTGTTCATAGTTTTTTTGTGTCGAACTACTTTCTGTACAGGCGGCCTTCGGCTTAAAAAAAATAACCCTCATCGATCAAACACGTACTTATATTAAACAAAAGGAGAGGAATACTGAAAAACTTTGCATTCTATAATAAGATTTTTCTATTTATTATGATATATATGTATATATAGATGTAGGATAGGTTTGAGATGAGCCTCCAATATTGTAGGATATAGCGTACGGCTACACGACCAATATGTGGGATAACGTAGGTGACTCGCCAAGTCCGATTTGAAGGAAACTAATGATCCACTGATGACTGGAAATCAAAAACTGGACAAACTTAACTTCACAATAGATAAATTTCACTTTATTACAACATTACAATACGTAGGTCGATTATACGTTTATTAACAACTGGTGCTTTTAATACAGGTTTACAATAGTTAGATCAATTCTTTATCGAAGAAGTGGTGCTTTACAATAGATAGATATTTTATTAACTGCCTCGGTCGCCGTCCGCTATTCAAGTGAAGTCCGTTATTGGTTTTATTCCATTCGAGTCCCTTTTTCGTTCAGTCAGTGTTGTCGTGCGTCAAAAACGTTCAGTCCGCACTGTCGCATTTCTTTGTCACCACTTTTTCATATAGTCCACAGTGGTCGATGTTGTTTTAGGTCCCTCATTATTTCCCACCCTTTCTACTTCATATCGACCGTGTCCTAAAAAGATGGTCCTAAGAATTTAGGTCGTAACTTCGTTCCGTTACCAAATTGTGTCCGCCTGATTGCAACCAAATCATTAATGTTATAGTCGATTGCTTTTTTACGTTTTCTATTAAATGACTTCATATTTTCTTCTTGAATTTTCTGTATGTTTTCTTTAGCTATTTCACGTAACCTATCACGTTCATCGTTTAACTCCATAACTACTTCATTTTCTAAAATTTCGTTTAAGGCAAAGTCTTCTTTTATCCGCATGTCGCAACCTGTTAAAATCTTAAATGTGGCCTGTTTTGTACTTCGATTTGGAGAATTATTTATAAATTACTGAACCTTTCCGATATACTTGTACCACTGTGAGGTATTCGGATGAGATAACTTAGCTAACATTGGTATTACTACCCTATGTATTCGTTCCACTTGACCGTTTCCTCTTGGCACCCCCGTCGTAATGAGTAGATGCCGAATACTGTTATTATCGCAATAACTTTGAAAAGCTTGTGAAGTGAACGCTGATCCCCTATCAGATATAATTCTACGCGGGATGCCGAAAATGTCTTGTTTCGAAAGCCTGTCTATAACCACCCCCGCGCTTGTATCTTTTGTTGGGTAGACACAAATTTTGTAAAAGCGTCGATAACAACTAAAATATATTTGTACTGTTTTCCGGTCGTTGTCATCGGACCTACATGATCTATATGAAATGTCCCTAAGGGATAATCTTCTTTGTCAATTGGCGACAATAGTCCTTCAAATTTACCACACTTTGTGTTCATTATTAAACATTCGACACAACTGCTTACTATATTTCTGACTTTTCCCTCGAGCCCTGGAATGTAGTAGTATTTCCCTACACAAACAACAATTAGTTCCTTTGCCGAATCCTTGTATAATATATCGTGAGAGATAAAAAAGTCTTCGTAAGAATTGTTTTCCAGTATTTTGCGAATTGCCCGCGCCCATTAATCCTTTTCCTGTGCCTCTTTTAATCTGTGCTGTAACGATTCGTCTACTAACATACTTAACTAACTTTACAACGTACTTAAAGCATCGACATGCTTCATTTTAGAATTAACCCCTCTTCCTCGTCTATAGATGGAATAATTAAATCATCCATGTAAGAAACTACACTTCCCTCATCTTTTAGGTCTTTAAAAATCGAATGGATAAATGTACATCACGGCACAAATTTGAATTCAAATTGACCTTTCATTGTTACAAACGATGTATATTTTCTAGAACTTTCTTCGACAGGAACATGCGAAAATCCGTTATCAAATCTAACATGGTAAAAACTTTATTTCCCTGGAGCTTCTCAACTACCTCGTCAATTAATGTCATTGGAAAGTTATAGCGCAAAATTTTCTCATTTAATTTGCTATAATCGCAACCTAACCGTTTTACTTTATCTTTTTTAGACACAAGTACAATCGGCGACGCGTAATCGGATACACTTGCTTTACTTGAGCGTCTACGATTATTTGATCTTGAAATGATACACGCCTAGGTGGCTGATATACCGGTACATCGTCCTTTAAAACAATTTTCTTTCCACCGGGGAAAACTTGATTCTTTTGGCTCATATTGAGCAACCAACTTTTCCACTTCTAACATTTTTCCCTTATCGAGATGTGACAAGTCATATGTTGATTCTGGCTCCTGTTCATCTATTAAAATCATACTAAAAGCTGCTATTTCTGCCTCTTCTGCAATTTTACCATTATACTTCTTGTTGTTCGCCTGACAAATATCTGGTTTATCCTTCCTTAGAAACCTATCGCTCTCCTCGCTAACAATTAAATCGACTTGACCCAAAATTGAACTCCTATTAATGCCGGATATTGAAGATCCTTATTGTTGACAGTATGAAACATGATTTTTATATCAATATCATCTTCTTTAGCTCTGGTTTCGAAACTACCTAACGTGACCACTTCTGAATTACCGATTCAGCCCAGTACTCGTTTATCTTTGTTTGACTTAACTTTAAGATTAAGTTTTTCGACTGTATCTACTTAGTATATCAAACACAATCGACTACCTGTATCAACCAATGAAGGAAAAATTACATTCCCTACCTCTACCATTTTAAACTTTAGTCCAAAATCCGCCTCTGAAGGTTTGAACGTTACTTCGGTAACTGTATTCAAATTATCTCTTTCACTTTTCGTTTGAACTGTCGGACATTCGTTGCGTTTATGGCCGACTTTGTTGCACTTGTAACATCTAAATTGTTGGTTTGTGCAATTCTTTGCTATATGCGAAGTTTCGCCACATTTGAAACATGCGCGGTTTATAATTGAACGTTGAGTGTTTTCCTTCCAACTTCGACCTTTAGTTTATATTTAATTTTCTCATAAATTTTTATTTGCTCTTTTAATTTCCTTATACTCCTGGCTTGGTACAAAACCGTTTTGTCCAATTTTGAATCGGGAATCCCTAGTATGAAATATTCTATTACGCTGGATTCCTCCAGTTTTACCCGATTCCCTATTCCCATTAAGGCATATAACAATTAAATGAATATTTCGTTTTGTCTCTTTTGACGATTCCTTAAAAGCCTATGTGCCTCAGCTGATGAAAATGATTTTTCGAATTCATCAATTAAGGCTTGATTTAAAGATATCCAATCACGGATACCGTTTTGCATAAATAAATTTATGGATTTCCGACCAGCCTGCTATATGTGCGTTTTCTTCAAAAGATTCTGCCCCTTGATTTACTTCCTGCCCGTCTGTACCGTTAAATGACGCAACGTTCAAAACGCTGCTACATAATTTTGGATCAGTCGCGATCCTTCCTATTTCAACATCCCTTCATTTCGTATCGATCCCGCACTTCTTTCATTTAATTAAGTTTGACATTTATTGTAACCCGGATTTGTGTTAAAAATAAATTATAACGTTTTTCCAATTAGTTAAAAGAATGCGTTTTATTTAATAACATCAATCGCGAGCTTAAGTGACTCATAAAACTTAAATACAGAGGTGTGTGTGCTTCCCAATTAGTTAGGCACCCAAATTTTCATGGTCCTTCGAGCCTTAAAGAAAGGCACTATAGATTAACAGCAATAAATTGTGAAAAGAATAGCACGGTGAAGTGACAAAACTAATTAGTAATAAATGTAACATATACAAAAAAAGACAAGAAACAAAAAAGTGCAGTGGCAAAACAAACAAGGAAAAAAGTGTGGTGACTCGCTAAAAATATATGCAAGTTAACGATAGCCTCCGCATAGAAACCTTACCCTAACTGTAAATAAAATTGAATCTTTGCACTTTGCAATTACATTGTCTCATAAATTAGAAATATAATTAACGTTTTTGATTATTTAAGAATTCGATATGCTTTTTCCGTTCTGACTCCAAAAATCCATTATTATCAAAACAATATCGCTCGCCCTCACAGAAGGCATAACAAAAACAATCGTAAAGAAAACAGAACGCTTAACGTTCTGCTGGAATTTGCTATCACAGCTAAAATTGTAATTAACTCCTTGTTCTGGATTCAATCAAGCTGATGCTTACACTTCAGCTTTAACTTTAAGTAAATAAAACCAAAATGTATATATATTGGTATTTCTGAAATAAAGATTTGTTTTTTATCTAGCAATCCACCAGAACCACACGTGTTCTCATTTCATCCGCGCGTTCGCGGATATAAAGTATATATTTTTTTAAAATTCCCTCGTTGCGGGAATTAATTGGCGCCCAACGTGGGGCACGAAGTCAAAAGTGCCTACAAAAAGTGAAGAAAAGTAAAAAGTGAAGTAAAAATTATATAAAAAATTGTCTTGTAAAGAAATAGTTTAGCACGAAGTCAAAAGAGCCTACAAAAAGTGAAGAAAAGTAAAAAGTGAAGTAAAAATTATATAAAAAATTGTCTTGTAAAGAAATAGTTTAACACGAAGTCAAAAGTGCCTACTAAAGTGAAAAAAAACATAATTACACAAATTTTTGAAAAGCTATTTGTACCTACCAAAGATTTAGAAGAATAACAGTGACCAAAAAAGTATAAGTGAAAAACTTTCACCAAAAAAATAACTGTGTGAACAAGAACAAGCAACGAAGTTTGGAAATTTTTTTAATTGATAATTAAAATAATTAATTAAAAACACAACTAACCAATAAAACACAAACAGAAAGAGTGACTCAAATCAGAAAAATACAAATATTTTGCATCATCAGCAACTTATTAGAAAATTAACAGTGACAAAAAAATTGTTAACAGCAGCAGTAAAAACATCAGCGGACGTGTCAACAGCAGCAGCAGCAACCATAATTTTTATAACAGGATTAAATACCCCACTAAGAGACATAATATTCTCTTTAAATCCACAAGATTTACCTGATGCTTTAGCAAAAGCTCAGGAACTAGAATCTAACAACCAAAGAGCCCGGTTTGCTCAAAACTTCACGTATGATAGAAACAGGGTGAAGCCAACATACACAAACAATAACTTAAGGTTTCCTCAAAGGAACAACGCTCCCAATAATAATATAAATTATAATTTTCCGAAACCAACTCCTATGGATATAGATCCATCTGTATCCAGAATTTACAATAGAGATTTTAATATGAGGGGGCAACAAAGCACTAACAATTTTTACCAACAACAAAGAAATAACAATTTTAATCAAACTGTAAAACCTATGTAAACAAATGCAAACTTCCAGGCCAATAGGGGGCAAAATCAGGAAGCACATGGGGTAAAGCGGCATAGAGAAAGTAGAGAGCTTTCGCCCGCAAGAAAAGAGCCAGAGAATTAATAATATGAACGAGAGCCATTTTTTAGGCGAGGAGGGGACGAACTCCCCTATTTCAAATTACACGACTCAAAATTAAATAAAAACTTAAAAGCTCTAGTTGATACGGAAGCAACCTCATGCTACATTAAGCAAGGGTTTATAATAATAAAAACGAATTAGCCATTTATAAGCGCATAGAAACCGTAAATGGTTATTCCATAATCAAATTTTACCACTTAATTACTTTATTTGGAGTCGAAGAAATCTTCTATGAAATAGAGGGATTAGAATGGGATCTCCTTTTGTGATACAATTTCCTTAAAAATATTGAGGCACTAATCGATATGTTCAATGGGAAAATTAATTACAGGGTAAAAAATAATTTGGAAAATTAAAATAAAAGTATGAATATTTATTTTGAAAATAAAACTAAGGAACAAGAAGTTTCCAAAAAACCAGCCGACGGAAATACCGGTAAATATAAAAAAATAAATACTGTGGAGCAGGAAAGCTCTACAACGCCAGCCGATGATAATACCGGCAAATTAAATAAAAAATATATTGTGGAACAAAAAAGTTCTATCGAAAAAAAAAGTTTGAAACGTTAGATTGGTTCATGACATTTACTTTTTGAAGATCTAACTTTTAGCATTTCGGCCGGAATATAAAAAAATAAATACATGTCTGGTTGAATGGCTAACGCCAGCCGATGATAATACCGGCAATATTATATAAAAAAATATTTCTTTTGGGACAAAAAAATTTTATCTTACAACGCCAGCCGATGATTTATACCGGCAATATTATATTAAAAAAATTTCTTTTGGGACAAAAAGATCTTAAAACGCCAGCTGAAGATTTATACCAGCAAAATGAAAATAGTAATTATAAAGAAAATATTGTGGAACGAAAATGTTCTACAACGCCAGCCGATGAATTTGCCGGCACCATAAATGATAACTATTCGATACTGGGTGAAAGAGGCTCAGAAATTAATAACGATAATGATTATTATTCGGAAAAGAATTCCGAAATGTTAAATACTAAAAATCAGGATAAAAATTAAGTGAATTTAAAACAAAAATAAAAGAAAAAATTGCTTAAATGCATTCAAACATCAATACAAGTTTTCCCTTCATGACAAATGTAAAAGCGGAAATAAGAATGAAAAATGAGGACCCGATAGGGAGCAGACAATATCCATATCCCTTATCTGTAAACTCGTTTGTTAATGAAGAAATAAATAAAATGATTAGCGATAATATAATAAGACCAAGTAAAAGTCCATATAACTCACCAATTTGGGTGGTACCATAAAAGGGTACAAATGATAATGGGACACCAAAACTTAGAATGGTAATAGACTACAAAAAAATAAATGAGCATACAGTTTCTGATCGTTATCCTATTCCGGATACAAACGTAATACTGTCTAATCTAGGCAAAGCAAAATATTTTTCTACAATTGATCTAGAATCAGGTTTTCATCAAATTTTAATGACAAAAAATGATATTGAGAAAACAGCTTTTTCCGTTAATAATGGTAAATATGAATTTTTGAGGATGCCTTTTGGGTTGAAAAATGCCCCTAGAATTTGGACGATATATTGAGAGAACATATAGGAAAAATCTGTCACGTTTATATGGATGATATAATTATTTTTTAGAAAAACGTAACTCAACACTTAAAATATTTAGAAACAATTACAAAAATATTAAAAAATGCTTATATGAAAATTTCATTAGAAAAATCAAAATTTTTCTCGGAAGAAATAGAGTTTTTGGGTTATATAATAGCTCAAAATGTCATCAAAACAGACCCAAACAAAATAAAATTAATTTTAAACTACCCAGTACCAAAAAGTTTACCAGCATTAAGAGGATTCTTGGGACTTGCAGGATATTATCGTAAGTTTGTTAAAGACTATGCTGCAATAGCCAAACCTTTAACAAAATACCTATCAGGAGAGAACGGTAGGATTTCTAAAAATAAATTTAAAAAAATTGGAAATAACTTTAGATAAGGAAGGAATATCTGCAATGAATACATTAAAAACACTATTGGCTTCAGAAATGGAATTGATACAGCCTGACTACTCAAAAACATTTGTATTAACTACCGATGCATCTAACGTTGCAATGGGTGCGGTACTATCACAAGGGGGTAAACCAATTACCTTCATTTCAAAAACTTTTAATAAAACAGAAAAAAATTATGCAACTAATGAAAAAGAGCTTTATGCCATTGTTTGGCCATTAAAAAATCTACGAAATTACCTCTATGGAGTAACCAATTTGGAAATACATAATGATCACCAACCATTAACATTTGCTTTATCGCCTCGCAATCCTAATCCAAAAATGAAAAGATGGCACGCAATTATAGAAGAATTTTCTCCAAAATTTATATACCAAACCGGTAAATCCAATATTGTAGCTGACGCATTGTCGCGTCTTGAATTATATAACATTTCCGATGATTCCCAAAGTCAGGAATCTCAACATTCAGGACAGAGTAGTGAAAACATTCAAATACAGGAAACACAAAAACCCATTATCAATTTAAACAACAAATAATATTGTGTAAGAACAGATTTACGATCCATGAGTTAATTGAAACCTTTGGAAATAAAAGGCATTTAATAGAATTTGATACAGTAGAAAACTTATTAACAATTTTAAAAGAATATATTCAGCCAAAGTTAGTAACGGGGATTCACTGCACAACAAACAAACTTTTCAGAACAAATTTGTATATACAAAACTTTTTCCAATGGATATTATTAATAAAGAAGATCAGTCCGGATTAATCGAACAAACCCATAATAGAGCTCATAGAAGCTATAATGAAAATGTTAAACAAATAGAAAAATTATATTACTGGTCAGAAATGAGGAAAAGAATGAAAAAATATGTTTGAAATTGTATGATATGCAATACAAATAAATATGATCGCCATCCCAAGAAAATACCAATAGGCAAAGCCCCAATCCCGGAAAAAGAAGGGGAACAACTTCATTTAGATATTTTCTACGCACAAAAACTAAAATTTATCACATGTGTAGAAGATAAATCAGATATCGAAGAAAAGGTTTTAGAATTACTTCAAAGCTTCACAGATGTAAAACAAATTACTTTAGACAATGAACCAAGCTTTACCACACCAACATTTAAATCCTTAATGCAAAGGTTAAATATTGAAATTTATTTTTGTGATCCACGTCACAGCATAACTATTGGACAAGTTGAAAGAGTCCATTCAACAATAATTGAAATAGCCAGATGTATAAAAGAAGAATACAATATTGTCAGTAATTTAGAAACAATACTTAGAGCTGCGCAGAAATATAATACAACAATACATTCAGTAACAAATTTTAAACCAAATGAAGTACTTTATAATAAAATAAAACATGAGAATTTGCCAACAATTTTAAAGCAAGCACAGGAAAAAATGCGAACGTTTCATAATAAACATAAATCAGGTAAGCAATATCATCCCGGCCAAATCATTTACGAGAAAATAATAGGAGAAAGGAATAAATTAGAACCTAGATATAAAAAACAACAAGTTAAGGAAAATTTAGAGAATAAAATAATAATTAATAATAGAAATAGAATTATTCATAAAGATAATATAAAATCATAATTATTATAGGTTTCCAAAATGATCATTTTAATTTTGACTGCACTAATCAGCTCAGTAACCGCTGATGTTATAGACTACACCCGACAAGACTACGTACTAATCGAAAATGGAGATGTTTCCATTTATGAGGAATACGGGGACCTATTTCACATTACTAATTTATCTTACTTTGAAAATATAATAGCAGACGAAAATAGAAATTTTTACAGTAATAACGAACAAAATCACGACAGCTTAGGAATTATTACACAGGAAACAGAATCAGAAACTTTGATAATTAAAACATTATTGGAACAATTAAAACAAACCCATTTTAGGCAAAAAAGGGTATAAATGAATTAGGAACACTTTGGAAATGGATAGCTGGTACACCAGACCATGACGACTTTGTAAAAATGAATGACAAATTGGACGAACTAGTAGTAAATAACAATAAACAATATACAAAAAATTCAGAAGTTTTTAAAATAATAACAGAATAAACTGACACAGATAATAATATTAAAGGTGATACCATAAATAGGAAAATAAAAAGAAAACGAAATCAATATGTTATACATGAACTGCAAAATTTAATAAATACAATAACCTTTGGTAAAATTGGAATTTTAAATCTTAAATCCAACAATTTTACACTTTGATGAACTAAAAAGCATAACATACTACCAACACGGTATAATGACAATAACAGATTTAATGGACATTTCTAAATTCAAAATAGCCTAAAAAGGAGACATAATTATAATTTATATAAAATACCCTAAAGTAGAACTAACATGTAAGTACTATGATATAAGAGCCATAGCTCAATTAGATGGTAAGCTTATTATTGACCAGAATATAATATACTGTAATAATAAATTTTTTAATATTCAGAATTGTAAAACAGAAATTTCAAAAACCTACTGTAAACTAAATAAAAAAAGCACATGTTTGTCAGAAATTTTAAACAAAAACCAAGGAAAATGTAACAAATTAAAAGAAAAAAACCTACAAATTGAAGAAATTAAAACAGGAGCGATCTTAGTTTCAGGAAAAAATATTGTAGATAATCAAACATTAAACGTAACTATTAAATATGCATTTGAAAATTATACTGTAATAAATAATCAATATTATGAAAACATTGAAGTAAAAATGTGGAATTATTTTAAAAATATCCATATAAATAATTTTGAAATTTTAGAATATTTCGAAACAACCAACAAACTGTTAAAATTAGACAATATAAATATTTTAGCAGAACGGAACAAGAACATAACAGTCCATTCATATTTTTGATACATAATTTTAATTTTGGGAATCATTTTCATAACTTACTTTTTACTAAAATTAAAAATAATCTCGCGAAATTCCCAGACCAATCGAAAATAAGCAATTTCAAGAAATCACTTATAATGCTCTTTTGGACCAAATATATAAATTAACTCAAAATAATAGTGAATCGGGGACGATTTATTTTAGGAAGGGGGGAGTTAACGATAGCCTCCGCATAGAAACCTTACCCTAACTGTAAATAAAATTGAATCTTTGCACTTTGCAATTACATTGTCTCATAAATTAGAAATATAATTAACGTTTTTGATTATTTAAGAATTCGATATGCTTTTTCCGTTCTGACTCCAAAAATCCATTATTATCAAAACAATATCGCTCGCCCTCACAGAAGGCCTAACAATAACAATCGTAAAGAAAACAGAACGCTTAACGTTCTGCTGGAATTTGCTGTCACAGCTAAAAATGTAATTAACTCCTTGTTCTGGATTCAATCAAGCTGATGCTTACACTTGAGCTTTAACTTTAAGTAAATAAAACCAAAATGTATATATATTGGTATTTCTGAAATAAAGATTTGATTTGTATCTAGCAATCCACCAGAACCACACGTGTTCTCATTTCATCCGCGCTTTCGCGGATATAAAGTATATATTTTTTTAAAATTCCCTCGTTGCGGGAATTAATTTGCATATATAAATATACAGTTACAGACAATTAAATAGAATCATCCGTTCTAAAAGTAAATAAATATGAATTTGATTTAAATTTGACTAAAATATATTTTAGTTATTTACTTCATGTCAAGTTCAAAATATTACACAAACAGTTCCGAAAGATTACAAAAACCAAAACTACGGTGAAAAAACATAAAGTTTAAAAAGAACAAAATATACAGAACTGTACAAATACAAAAAACATAATTAATACATAAATATACATACATATGCTAGTGTGGTGAACAAATAAAAACAAGAAAAAAACACAAAAACAGTGGTAATACAAAAGGCATACATACTCACATACGTCTATACATATGTATAACTAAGAGTACGCTGTACAATACATATTTACATATATGTAGATGTATACTAAACTAAAGACATATGTTAAAAGTTTTATACAAACAAAAACTCACACAATCGTGCGCGAAAGCGAAAATTAACAATAGCTAAAAAACAAATCGGGCGCGAAAAACGGTGCTAATTTTTGGGTTTAATTTGCCGGAAAACCCGAAAATTGTTCAGTATAATATATTAGCGGGATTCTGTAACCAGTCTCTAGTCTCTATTTGAGACATTTTGAGGTAAAATCTCAATTTCTGACTAGTTACTATTTACTAAACAGTCTCTAGCGTTTGTCTCAAAATATTGACTCAAACTCGAGACCTGGTAATTAGCAGGTCACAAAACCAAAAAGAACTCTTGTCTGCCATTTTGAATATACTGAATAGAGATCATAACAGATATTAATCGATTGTAGTTATTTTCTATGTTGTAAGCAACTCAAACACGAAAAGGTTAAAAATAAATCAATTTTATATAAATTTCGTAAATATTATGAAACAAAGTCAACATATATTTTTATTTTTATTGGTAATTGTGGTTTTTTTGACTATGTTATGGAAAATTTAATACAGTGGTACTCCAATATAACGAATGATATAATGTTGGGACCGTTCGTTAAACTGAAATATTCGTTATATCGGAAACGAAAACTAAATTAATATTGTTACATATATGTTTAAAAATAACTATTTATTAATGAATTCATAAACATTGGTTGAAATAAATACATATACAATGGAAAATGCATACAACAAAATTAATTAAAAGTTGAATTTTATAACAAAAATATGAGCATTATTCAACTGAAAAGAAATTTGTTATGCTCATTTGCTTCTGTGGGCGAGAAATTTTGAGATCCTGTGCCTTTTGATGTAGGCTTTTCAATAAAAATATTTTTTCCTGTTCCACGTTGTTTTCTTCAGACCATTTGATACACTTCTCAAAGCAGTCGATGGCATCAGTATGCTTTATTGGCGGCACAGCTACAACTGCAGCGGTACCACCTTCCTCCTCTTCTGAAATTTCTATAGCTAGTTCATTTTCAGAACTCGGGTTCTCTTCTACAAGTACATTGTCTAGCCTATTCCATGCTTCCAAATCATCTGTGTTGAACTTTGTCTAAAATTTTATTTGAATATTAATTTAAATTATTTCTACAAATGCATAAGTTAAACCATACCTGGGGAAACATTATATGGATAAGAGAAAGTGTGCTCTCCATAACAGAAAGGTCTTTTCTGAATTGCAAATCTGCTAGAGGTATATTGTCTTCATCATCTTCATCGTCAGGTGTGGTTTTATTAATTAAAATGTTTTTCCAACACTTCTGAAGAACAACCCCTGAAACTTTTTCCCAAGCTGCAGCAATAAGTTGAACTGCATTGAAAAGGGTGAGGTCCTTTAACGCTGAGTTTATATTTTCTTTTTGCACTACACTGCTCAGTAAAGAATTTCGGTAAAATAATTTGGTGAGGCGAATCGCGTTCTGGTCCATCGGTTGAATAGAGCCGTTACATTCGGTGGCATAAACACTGTCCATATTTTTCCATCTGGAGTCACCAAATCTTCTTCAGGTGGATGACTAGGAGCGTTATCCAGGAGTAATATTGCTCGCTTTGGTAGATTTCTACTTTCAAGAAAATCTTCAACCTATAATTAAAAGTATTATTAAGGAGTATTGAAGTGAAAATTGTTGTAATATACAAACCTGAAGCACGAATTTACTAAAAAACCATTTTATAAAAATTTCGATATTCATCCACGCGGATTTTGAGTGCGCATAGTCCACGGCAAGTGTTTTGTTTTTAAAGGAACGAGGGTTTTTTGATTTTCCTATTACAAGAGGCTTTAATTTCATTGTTCCCGTTGCATTTGAGCAGGCAAGAATTGTAACTCGTTCCTTGGATAGCCCGGTGCTCTGTCTTCATTAGCGTGAACTAGAGTTTGGTTCGGCAACATCTTCCAGTAAAGTCCAGTTTCATCAGCGTTGAAAACTGCATCAAGACTTATGTCATTTTTTACGATAATTTCATTTAATTTTTCTTTGAACGGTGTCACTTAATCAGCTTGGGAGGACAGTTTTTCGCCAGATTCTTTTAAAATTCGGATCCCAAACCGTTTTTTAAATTTACAAAACCAACCATTACTTGCCTTAAAATTTTCATTGGGATATTTTGTATTATGGGTTTGCACAGCTTTGGCTTTTAAAATATTGCTGTTAATAGGTACGTGCTTTTCACGCTGGGAGACAAACCACTTATATAAAGCCTTTTCCATCCTATGATATTCGCCTTTCTTTAACGATTGTCGTCTCAATGTGCCAGCATGTGTACCTTTAACACTTCTTATCACTTTCCGAAAATTGTTTAAAATTGTGCAAACACTCGATTTTGGAATACAATATTTCAAAGAGATTTCTTTCAGGGTTTTCCCCTTTTTATTGTCGTCAATTATTTTTAATTTGTCACCCAAGCAAAGCCGTTTTCGAATTGAAGGCATTTTTAAATAATTTATGCGATATCCTCACTTTACCACTTTGAACTCACAACTGATATTTCGGACAATAAAGCGTGCATAAAAAAATAAATAGAATTCTTTAAAAAATAGCTCAATTATAACAAGAACTAACGGGTATTTAACTGCCTGCATTGTTTTTTGTTGTAATACAACCAAAACCAAATACAAACGCCATACATTCGTAATATCGAGTTCATCCAATGTCCAGCTTTCGTTATATAGAGTCATCAATGTATTGAAAAACAGCGTTCGTTATATTGAACATTCGTTATATCGGCGTTCGTTATACTGGAGCACCACTGTATTTGTTATCGACATATTTATTTTCATTCAAGTTTAAAAACATCTCTGAATAATGAAATGTAATAGATTTTGTGACTGTCACTTACAGAATAGCAAAATCGTCTCAAGTCTCAAAAATTGTCTCCAACTCAAAATCTCAAATTTAGAGACTTGATACAGTATCACAGTACAGAATCGCACGGTATATATACAAATATACATACATACATAAATACAAATACCAAATTTTTCGACGCCTATGTACTAGCTTATCTTCGTGTATTCCAATATACATATTAACAAAGAGAAAAAATTCAATTTACTTCCCACATTTTCCGGTATACCTCTTAAATGATTAATAAAACAGTAAGCAGGATTCCATAAATTAAATAAGCAAAGGCACATACAATAATCAAAATTGTAACATATAAAATAAAACAAAAAAAGAAAAAACACGAAAGCAAACATACTATACATAAATATATTCAAACATATTTCTCTTTACCTGTATTAATTTTATATATTTATAAATACATAATACAATACAAATACATAAGTGCATAATCTATATGGACATTTATACATAAGTACCAAACAAACAAGTAAGGAAGGGCTAAGTTCGGGTGTCACCGAACATTTTATACTCTCGCACGGTAAAGTGATAATCGAGATTTCATTATCAGTCATTTACATATTTTTCAAATACCGTATTTGTGTAAAGTTTTATTCCGCTATCATCATTGGTTCCTAATGTATATACTATTATACAGAGAAGGCATTAGATGGAATTCAAAATAGCGTTATATTGGAAGAAGGCGTGGTTGTAAACCGATTTCACCCATATTTCGTACATGTCATCAGGGTGAAAATATTATATACCGAATTTCATTGAAATCGGTGGAGTAGTTCCTGAGATATGGGTTTTGGTCCATAAGTGGGCGGCGCCACGCCCATTTTCAATTTTTAAAAAAAGCCTGGGTGCAACTTCCTTCTGCCATTTCTTCCGTAAAATTTGGTGTTTCTGACGTTTTTTGTTAGTCGATTAACGCACTTTTAGTGATTTTCAACATAACCTTTGTATGGGAGGTGGGCGTGGTTATTATCCGATTTATTCCATTTTTGAACTGTATATGGAAATGCCTGAAGAAAACAACTCTGTAGAGTTTGGTTGACATAGATAAAGTAGTTTCCGAGATACATATGTACAAAAAACTTAGTAGGGGGCGGGGCCAGTCCCACTTTTCCCACCTAATGAGATTCTTTGTGCAAAATTTCACTTTAATATCTTTATTTATGGCTTAGTTATGACACTTTATAGGTTTTCGGTTTCCGCCATTTTGTGGGCGTGGCAGTCGGCCGATTTGGCCATATTCGAACTTAACCTTCTTACGGAGCCAAGGAATACGTGTACCAAGTTTCATCATGATATCTCAATTTTTACTCAAGTTACAGCTTGCACGGACGGACGGACAGACAGACATCCGGATTTCAACTCTACTCGTCACCCTGATCACTTTGGTATATATAACCCTATATCTGACCCTTTTAGTTTTAGGACTTACAGACAACCGTTATGTGAACAAAACTATAATACTCTCTTTAGCAACTTTGTTGCGAGAGTATAACAACAAATCGCAGTTAAACAAAAAATGTGAACGCACATATTCACATATTCTAAGTCCACATTGGCAATTATTCGGCAATACCCCTTGTTCTTTGGCACACAAAAACAAGCCGGATTGCATACAAAAAGCGAATTGATCTCTTCAACGAGCTCTCAATTGCACAAAATATAAGTACATACATACGTACATATGTATATACAAGTCCGATTATTAGGGTATACCTAAATAAAAAATATTCGGACATCAAATATTTTAATATATAAAAAAGAAGGTTTAATAGTCGTTAACAATTCAAAAGAAAATATATAAATAAAAATATATTGCAAATAAACAAAAAACGATATTAATTAAAAATAAGGTTTTTACAAATATAATCTAAAAACAAAAAAAAACTCTTTAAAAGAGTATTCAATTTATTATACTTTATCGCTTCTATTAGAATACCATAAATCAGTTTACACTGAGAAAATCTTTAACAGTATTTTAATATACAAATATACAAATGGTTAACAACAACAATAATCAAATCTACCACACAGAAACATTCTATGGAGGTTATGAAGAATGGCCGTCCTTCCGGGACATGTTTACAGCCGTTTACATCAACCATCCAGAACTATCAAAAGCACAAAAATTGTATCACCTCCGATACAAGACAAAAGGTCAAGCAGGCATCATAGCAAAACAGTTCGCTCTTAATGACGATAGTTTTAATTTGGCTTGGGAAGCTCTAAAGCGAGATATGAAAACGAAAGTATACTGGTCGATAAACAAGTAACGATACTAATGAACTTGCCAAAAATTAAGAAAGAAACAAGTGTAGAATTCATCAAACTAGAATCAACTTTTTCAAATTGTTTGTCGATTCTATCGACACTAAATATTCCCACACACAATTGGGACCTATTCTGGTAAACATATGTATGTACCGCAGCATTACCAAAAAATTCGTTACTTTTGTGGGAGCAATCGCTCTCATCGAGAAGAAGATGTCCAACGTGGCAACAAATGAAAAATTTTATCACCACCCAATATGAAATTGAGGAAAGGGTAGAAGAAACAATAATTAAAACTAAGAACATTAAACACGACCAAAATAGAAGCTTAAATAGACCCCAAGTTAGTAACAAAAACAATTTAAACAAAAGCTTTTACAAAACACAAACGTTCACATCCGAACAAAGAATACAAACGTCATGCGAACTATGTAAAAGAGGGCATAAACTTATATCTTGCGAGAAGTTTAAAAGCTTAAAAGTTAACGAACGAAATAATTTTGTCAGGTCAAAAAGACTTTGCACAAATTGCCTGACACATGCGCATACATTTACAAATTGCAAAAGCAAATTTAAATGCTCATATTGTCATAAAAGTCACCATACAATGCTTCATTATAGCACATACCCCCTTTTACAAACGAAAAAATCACGGGTTTAATTGCAAAAGCAAATCCCGAAACCCAAAACTGTAAAAATTGCCAAGAGACACCATGTTGCTCAAAGGCACAAAAAGCTCAAACGCTACACAGCGAAACACAAAGCGGTCTAGTTACAGAACTAGTTACCAACCAACTCAAGTTGAGAAAAAATTAATACCTTAATTCACAATTAAGGAAATTGCAAGAGATAGGGAAACTTCCCCGAATATTAAATAAAACTCTAGAAGATCAGTATTGTAAGGGCTACTCGAACGCTACAACTACTCGATCAAATAATGGCCGGTACGTCGTACGATTACCATTCGAGCCACAATAAAAAACAAAGTCAGAGTTACCTCTGACAGTCCAAACTATTAAAAGCACATACAGCTTTTCGGCACCGCAGGATGGCTTTCGCCAATAATGAAAAAAAAAAAACAATTCTGAACAAATCCTAGAGCGGCGGCGGGCTACTAAACGCCAAATTAGTGCATACGCACTAAAACTTAAATTATAACACAGTTGTATCAAAAAGTCGATACTTTTCATAAATGTTCCAAAATAAATAAAATCTCAAAAGGGAAGGGTCCTCATACTCCCAATGCGATACAGTGACGCACCTACACTTACAAAGCTAAGGTCGCTCATATCGCATCTATCCAAGAGCTCCTCATATGGGTGGGTTATGCGAATTAGCTATCCAAAGCATCAACCTAATTATGAAGAATTTTCTACTCTATGAATCGTTGCCGTTCTTTATTCATGGCCATTCTCTCGCAAGATCCCTCTAATTTCATAGTCCTAAATCTAGGGCTAAGGAGACCCATCCTGGCCACATCTGAGCCAGGCGTGGAGTTGTTATCCTTTATAAGCCGATAACATAGAAAAGGCAATAATAAACAACCGGTATACCATACCGATGAAATAAGAAATTTAAAGGACCGCTAATGAAAAGAATAAAAACAACAAACGAAACAACGAACAACGCATACACATGTATACTATAATATATAACCAGTCGGATAAACCCGCAAAATATAGGTCCTAGCCATACGCACCCAAAAGTAAATAAATACCAAATATTATGTTTAAAACCAAAGGCATTTTCAGGATTTACAGCATGTATTCTGCGCCCTCGGCAACTCTACTAGCAGTACGCCGAAATACATGCAATAGCATATACGTATATACACAATACTAGGCAACATATTCGAATAGGGGGCCCAGGCCCGGAAATACTGGCGCACCTTAATAAGACAGCTTAGTTCACCACAGCTGAGAACACCACAACACAACTCACCATGCCTATACCATAACAAAATCATCAGAAAGGATGGAAAACGGGAAACATTCAACATTCATTTTACCACTTTCATTTTTTGAGACTCCCAACCCGCGCGTTTGCAATAACATCGTTTAGAAAGCAGACACATTTCGTTACACACTTCGTTATACACACCCGGACAGATACTTTCGATTCGTCTACGGGCCTAAGCTCCACATCGTCTCAGAAGTTTATACAATTTTCTCGATACAACGTTCAAAACGCTTCTACATAACTTTGGATCAGCCGTGATCCTTTCTATTTTAACATCCCTTCATTTCGCATCGATCCCGTACTTGTTTAATTTAATTAAGTTTGTCATTTATTGTAACCCGGATTTGTGTTAAAAACAAATAAACGTTTTTCCTATTAGCTAATAGAATGCGTTTTATTTAATAACATCAATCGCGAGTTTAAGTGACTCATAAAGCTTAAATACAGAGGTGTGTGCTTCCCAATTAGTTGGGCACCCAAATATTCACATTGGTAAAAGGTTACAAACCTAAGGCTAGCAGATCCCAACTGCAACACCCCCGCTCAAATAGACCTTCTATTTGGCAGCGACCTTATATCACAAATTATACTAGAAGGTGTTGAAAAAATTTAAAAAACATTTCTGGCGCAAAATAAAGGGTTGTCAAAAAAGTCTTGCGGTATTGGTATTGCATTTTTTTTTTATTGAAATTGAAATGACCTGTGCAATACAGCAGTTTCTAAGTATGGAAAAAAACCTACATAGAAAAGGTGAGCTCAAACAAGATTATGATGGTGTCTTAGAAGAATACCTCCATTTAGATCAAATGGAGGATGTAAGCCAATGTGAAAAAATCATAAAAGGCAAATATTACTCATTCTACTTTCCACATCATGCAGTAGTAAAGCCTGACAAAAAAAACAACAAAAGTTAGAGTTTCTTTAATGCCTCAAGATCCACTAGCTTGGGGAATTCCCTAAATGATATTCTATTTACGGGACCCACACTCCAACCAAATGTAATGCTCCTCATATGAAATTGGCGTATATACAAATACGTATTCAATGGGATGTCGAAAAAATGTATCGACAAATAGTCGTACATAAAGATGATCAAGATTTTCAGCGGACTATTTTCCGAAAATGTGCCAATAGTCTACTACGCGACTTTAAACTGAAAACAGTTACCTTTGGCATAAACTGTGCCCCATATCTAGCCACTACACGAACTGGCAGAAGACACAGTCAGAATTTACTCTGGCAACACAAGTCTTAAAAACACAAACGTATGTAGACAATATCCTGTCTGGGAGCCACAGCCTCTCACAAGCATACGAGTCCGTATCACAAGTGATAAAGGCCCTCAACACCGCAAGGTTTAACCTAAAAAAGATCACAGCTTATCACCCAAGTATACTCAAAAATATTTCAAACGAAAATTTGTTGGACACTAATTTCCTTATATTCGAAAGGGAAAGTACAACAAAAACCCTATGCATCCAATGGAATGCGATATCGGACCAGTTCTCATACACGACTGAGTCCATATCCGCATTATCAGCCATAACAAAAAGACAGATTTTATCCTCGGTGGTAAAACTTTTCGACCCCGCAGGATGGTTTCGCCAATTATGATCCAAGCGAAAATCTTAATACAAGAATTATGGCTAGATGGAACCGACTGGAACGAACAAGTCCCTCTTCGCTTAGAAAAATAGTCCCAGTTCGCAAACAATCTAAATGATATTTCTCAGATACAAATTCCGCGATGAGTAAACTACTCCCCCGAACACAAAGTCGAATTACATGGCTTCTGTGATGCCTCTGAAAAGGCATATTGTGCCACCATTTATGTGCGCACACAATCAGACACAGCGACCACCAGTTACCTACAAGTAGCTAAGGCAAAGGTAGCTCCTCTAAAAACAATAAGTCTACCACGGAACCTGGAACTATGCGGTGCGTTACTACTAGCCAAACTAGTACCCATGGTGCAAGCAAACACATCTAAATATGGAAAAATATAAACTATATTTCTGGTCTGATTCCTAAATTGTATTAGCTTCGTTAGAAAAACTACCACATGCATGGAAAACGTATATTTCCCATCGACACGTAGCCAGTGCTTACAATTCTGCCGATCTAGGTACAAGAGGGTGCAAACCCCTGCACCTTGCCACCACCACTCTTTGGTGGAATGGTCCCCCATGGTTAACAGTTTCTCCCGATTCTTGGCCACAATCGCCATAGCGCAATATTCATACAGCATTAGATGATGCCGACATACTTTAGCGATTTTCATGATACCCCCGAGCACTCAGGGTAATCGCTTACATGCGATTCATAGAGCGACTCAAAATTAAAGTTAAGGGAGAACCCTCAGTATACTCCCAAGGCGATACATTGTTGCACCTATACCTACAAAATGCAAAGGTCGTTCTCATCACTTACACTCAATCGCGTTTCAGCATCGAGATGTCACTACTAAGAGAATCGAAACCGATTAATAAAAGAAGCTCACTCTTAGTAATGGATAGCTCACTTAATCCATTTCTGGATACAAAGGGTCTTCTTCGCGCCAATGGTCGGCTTGCCAACTCACGTCTGACATATAACGAACGCCATCCCATAATTCTACCAGAACAATCACAACTTGCCACAATACTCATCCGTTATATACACATACTAATGCTACAGGCTGAACATCGCTTGATGCAACATATAATCCGCCAAGAGTTCTATATTCCCCTACTTAAGCCTCAAATAAAAAAGTGCATTTTCATGTGCAAAATCTGCACGATGCATAAACAGAAAGCCTGATGGCAGCACTTCCACCGGAACGCTGCAACTTTGCTCTGCCTTTCACTACTACAGGTGTCGACTTTGCTGGGCCTTTCCAGATAAAGGCGTCCATTCTAAGGTCTCCCACACTAATGAAGGGCTACGTGGCTGTCCTTGCCTGTTTTACGACAAAAGCAGTGCACCTCGAGCTATGTACTAATCTGACAAAAGAGGCTTTCCTCGCGGCTTTTGCACGCTTTGTCGGACGACGCTGTTTTCCGTCACAACTTATGAGCGACAACGGTATGACTTTTATAGGGGCTCAAAGGTCACAGAAAAACAGTTTGTGGATTTCATTGAGCAAGTTTCCCCTGAGAACGTATAAAAGTACGCTCCGCAAGGCTTTAATTGGCAATTGATCCAAGCGCTCCTCATAAGCGTGGTTTATGGGAATCCGCAGTAAAAAGTCTTAAATTCCATTTTAAGAAAAGTAGCTGGAATCTACAAATTTAATTACGAAAAATTCACAACATTATTAATTCGCATTGAAGCCGTACTCAATTCACGGCTACTAACAACACTCTTGCAAGATCCCTCAGATCTTACAGCCCTAACCCCAGGGCACTTTTTCAAAGGAGCACCCATTTTGGCCACACCTGAGACAGGCGTGTAGTCTTCTTCTTCTTAATTGGCGTAGACACCGCTTACGCGATTATAACCGAGTTAACAACAGCGCCAGTCGTTTCTTCTTTTCGCTATGTGGCGCCAACTGGATATTCCAAGCGTAGCCAGGTCCTTCTCCACCTGGTCCTGTTCCTCTGCTTCCCCCGGCGGGTACTGCGTCGAATACTTTCAGAGCTGGAGTGTTTTTGTCCATTCGGACAACATGAACTATGTCAATATCGTCGTATATCTCGTACAGCTCATCGTTCCATCGAATGCCATATTCGGCGTGGCCAATGCGCAAAGGACCATAAATCTTTCGCAGAACTTTTCTCTCGAAAACACGTAACGTCGATTCATCAGTTGGTGTCATCGTCCAAGCCTCTGCACCATATAGCAGGACGGGAATTATGAGCGGCTTATAGAGTTTGGTTTTTGTTCGTCGAGAGAGGACTTTATTTCTCAATTTCCTACTCAGTCCGAAGTAGCACCTGTTGGCAAGAGTAATCCTGCGTTGGATTTCCAGGCTGACATTGTTGGTGGTGTTTATGCTGGTTCCCAAATATACGAAACTATCTACAACTTCAAAGTTATGAATGTCAACAGTGACGTGAGAGCCAAGTCGCGAGTGCGACGACTGTTTGTTTGATGACAGGAGATATTTCGTCTTGCCCTCGTTCACTACCAGAACCATTTGCTTTGCCTCCTTGTCCAGTCTGGAGAAAGCAGAACTAACGGCGCGGGTGTTGAGGTCGATGATATCAATATCATCGGCATACGCCAGCAGCTGCACACTCTTATAAAAGATTGTACCTGCTCGATTAAGTTCTGCAGCTCGTATTATTTTCTCCAGCAGCAGATTAAAGAAGTCGCACGATAGGGAGTCGCCTTGTCTGAAACCTCGTTTGGTATCGAACGGCTCGGAGAGTTCCTTCCCGATCCTGATGGACCTTTTCGTGTTGCTCAACGTCGGTTTCCACAGCCGTATTAGTTTTGCGGGGATACCAAATTCAGATATCACGGCATAAAGGCAGCTCCTTTTCGTGCTGTCGAAAGCAGCTTTGAAATCGACGAAAAGATGGTGTGTGTCGATTCTCCTTTCACGGGTCTTTTCCAAGATTTGGCGCATGGTGAATATCTGGTCGGTTGTTGATTTTCCAGGTCTAAAGCCACACTGATAAGGTCAAGCCAGTTTGTTGACGGTGGGCTTTAATCTTTCACACAATACGTTCGATAGATATGCGATGTTGAGGAGGCTAATCCCACGGTAGTTGGCGCAGATTGTGGGGTCACCTTTTTTATGGATTGGGCATAGCACACTTAAATTCCAATCGTTGGGCATGCTTTCGTCCGACCATATTTTACAAAGAAGCTAATGCAGGCTCCTTGTCAGTTCTTCGCCGCCGTGTTTGAATAGCTCGGCCGGCAATCCATCGGCCCCCGCCGCTTTGTTGTTCTTCTGGCGGGTAATTGCTATTCGAACTTCTTCATGGCCGGGCAATGGAACGTCTGCTCCATCGTCATCGATTGGGGAATCGGGTTCGCTTTCTTCTGGCGTTGTACTTTCACTGCCATTCAGCAGGCTGGAGAAGTGTTCCCTCCATAATTTAGGTATGATCTGGGCATCGGTGACTAGATCACCTTTGGGGGTTCTACAAGAGTATGTTCTGGTCTTGAAACCTTCTGTAAGCCGCCGCATTTTTTCGTAGTACTTTCGAGCATTACCCCTGTTGGCCAGCTTATCATGCTCTTCGTACTCACGCATTTCGGCCTCTTTCTTTTTCTGTCTGCAAATGCATCTCGCTTCCCAATTCAACTCTCGGTATCTATCGCATCCCGCACGTGTTGTGGTCGATCGTAACGTTGCGGCACGGCACTTTTCGTCGTACCAGCTGTTCTTTTGCATTTTCCGAAAACCAATGGTTTCGGTTGCAGCCGTATGTAAGGAGTTTGAAATGCCGTCCCACAGTTCCCTTATACCGAGTTGTTGGCGAGTGCTCTCAGTGAGCAGGAGTGCAAGCCGAGTAGAAAATCGTTCGGCTGTCTGTTGTGATTGCAGCTTCTCGACGTCGAACCTTCCTTGTGTTTGTTGGCGTGCGTTTTTTGCTGCACAGAGGCGAGTGCGAATCTTGGCTGCAACAAGATAGGGGTCCGATTAGATGTAAGGATCTCGGAGCGTACGCACGTCTAGAACACTGGAGATGTGTCTTCCGTCTATCACAACATGATCGATCTGGTTGTTGGCTTTTCGATCCGGAGACAGCCAGGTAGCTTGATGAATCTTCTTATGCTAGAATCTGGTACTACAGATAACCACATTTCGGGCCCCGGCGAAGTCGATCAGCCTCAACCCATTTGGGGATGTTTCGTGGTGGATGTTGAATTTACCGACCGTAGTGCCAAAGATACCTTCTTTGCCCACCCTGGCGTTAAAGTCGCCAAGCACGATTTTGACATCGTGGCGGAGGCAGCTCTGATAGGCGTCCTCCAAGCGCTCCTAGAAGGCATCTTTGGTCACATGGTCTTTCTCTTCCGTCGGGGCGTGAGCGATATGTTGAAGAACCTCGCTTTGATGCGGATTGTGACTAGACGTTCATTCAGCGGAGTGAATGATAGTACTCGGCGACGGAGTCTCTCTCCCACCACGAATCCCACACCAAACTTGCACTCCTTTATATGGCCACTGTAGTAAGAGCCTCAAAAACCTACTCGTCTCTGTCCTTGTCCCGTCCATCGCATTTCTTGGACGGTGTTGGTAGAGTTTTTTACGTGACGGGTCTCAAACCTAGCGTACAACTCTATGTAGGGGATGTTTCGCCTTCTCACTTTAGCTCGCCTTCGAACGGATTGTCTTAGGCTACCCAGGGGTTACTTGGTCAAAGACCGGAAGTCGTGAGCTGCTTGAGCCATGTGTAAAATAAACGTTTTTTGCCACTTCCAAGTGAATGGCGATCAGAGAACCTTCCTCACTTGCGTGAACTTTTACACATGACTTCATCCTCCCAGGCGTGTAGTCACTGTCCTTATTAAATTGATGGGGAGAATTAAAATTCTCCGTCATAATTTCAGTCGCCGATGGAAAGAAGACTATTAAAAGACCTCCACAAGAGTTCTAATTAAAGATGATCGTCTCCTTCCTACCGAATGGCGGCTTGGCCGCATAGAAAAGCTTTACTATGGCTCCGACGGTCATATCCGAGTAGTCGATCTTCGTACGCAAACCGGAGCGCTAACTAGACCGCTCGTAAAACTGTGTATTGTGCGAACCACCGATAATAACGAAACGTTGTCAAAACTCGTTTAAAAACCGCCGAAATAAAAAATAATTAAACAGTATGACCAAATTAATTAAAAGTTCGTCCGAAATGACGACCCATTCCTGCCATATATTGTGGAACAAACTCCGAATGATAAGAATCTATAATCACTTACTCTTCTCCCACACAGGGTAATATGAATGCTGATATGCCGGTTGCACCAATGCCAGCTATACGTTCCGCTGTCACTGTGCCGCGCGCTGGTGCTGCCCCCGTAATAGCGCCCCGAACAACCACGGTAACGACTGCATCAACCGTTGCACGAAGGGCCGCCCAACAAACACTTCCCGCGGCTTCGCAGCCGCCCCGAACCCAATGTCCGCTTTGTTGCCGCCCACCCCACTTGCACCACTGCCTTATTTTTAAGGGGATAACTCCTTACCAACATCAGCAGGTGGCTTAGGCACATGGGCACTGTTTGAATTGTCTAGCTCAAGCGCATGTCACACAGGAGTGTGTATCTAACACCATGTGCCAGCACTGTGAGCGGCCACACTATACGCTGCTACACCGAAATCCCAGACGCACTGTCGCGCGTCCATCTGCTCCCCGTAGCCGCGGTTAACCCGACATGCGCCAAGCCGTATAGCACGGACCCGTCAAAGAGAAGTACTCGCAGCACCTCGTGCCTGGTGTCCACACAACGGCACTTCGACGCGGTGCCAATCAGCAAGGCCACAACCTCGCCGCAGGACCGGACTCAGCAACGTGGTCGCCACCTTACAACAGCTCCAGCGACTCCTAGACTAACTATTCGTCTGGGGGGCCGGGGATGGTCAAATGAGCTTCCACTCACCACACTCTCATACGACCTTCTGCAGATAGACAACACTGACACACCGCATTCACCAGTTTACAACACACATTCCATATCATATACCATACTAACATCCAAACATCAACAAAAGGGAAGAGGAGTAGCGGCTCAGTCTCTTTTTCGATACCGATCGCCTTGGAACGACGACGCGCCGCACGACCAATTTGCTAGTCAACTTCAATATAAATTTTCAATCAACCGTTATAATATTTCTTTTGCAAATATCCGCGATCGAGCGAATAAAAATTACAATCCCGCAGAAAACAAACAACCGGTGTTTTATTTAATCATATCGGGTAGTGTAAGTGTTAAATTTCTACAAATTGAAACAAACTCATCATTTCATTCAGGAGTTTAAAAAATAAATATAAGTAAATTACAGAATTAAAATCTCTTCGTGGTTGCAATATTCCAATATATTTATATAAATACATAAATGAATTATAATGAAATATATAAATGAATTTTAATAAAGATGGTGTTACTTCCACTGTTTTATGTTTACATGAAAATATAAGAATGCTCTTATATTTATTTCTTTTAAACGCTAAGCATTTAGTTCGATGATCTCATCAGTAAAATTTGCTTTCTATAGTGCTGTTTTGTGCTAAGAAAAATACCATAATTCATTGACTGTAATACGGAGGTAATTTTGGAAGGACTGAAATGATTTCATTCTGTTTTTTATACTTTCGCAACAATGTTGCTAAGGAGAGTATTATAGTTTTGTTCACATAACGGTTGTTTGTAAGTCCTAAAACTAAAAGAGTCAGATATAGGGTTATATATACCAAAGAGAGCAGGGTGACGAGTAGAGTCGAAATCCGGATGTCTGTCTGTCCGTCCATCCGTCTGTCCGTCCGTCCGTCTGTCCATCCGTCCGTCCGTGCAAGCTGTAACTTGAGTAAAAATTGAGCTATCATGATGAAACTTGGTACACGTATTCCTTGGCTCCATAAGAAGGTTAAGTTCGAAGATGGGCAAAATCGGCCCACTGCCACGCCCACAAAATGGTGGAAACCGAAAACCTATAAAGTGTCATAACTAAGCCATAAATAAAGATATTAAAGTGAAATTTGGCACAAGGGATCGCATTAGAGAGGGGCATATTTGGACGTAATTTTTTTGGAAAAGTGGGCGTGGCCCCGCCCCTACTAAGTTTTTTGTACATCTCTCGGAAACTACTATAGCTATGTCAACCAAACTCTACAGAGTCGTTTTCTTCAGGCATTTCCATATACAGTTCAAAAATGGAAGAAATCGGATAATAACGACGCCCACCTCCCATACAAAGGTTATGTTGAAAATCACTAAAAGTGCGTTAACGGACTAACAAAAAACGTCAGAAACACTAAATTTTACTGAAGAAATTGCAGAAGGAAGCTGCACCCAGGCTTTTTTATACTCTCGCAACAATGTTGCTAACGAGAGTATTATAGTTTTGTTCACATAACGGTTGTTTGTAAGTCCTAAAACTATAAGAGTCAGATATAGGGTTATATATACCAAAGTGATCAGGGCGACGAGTAGAGTCGAAATCCGGATGTCTGTCTGTCCGTCCGTCCGTCTGTCCGTCCGTCCGTGCAAGCTGTAACTTGAGTAAAAATTGAGATATCATGATGAAACTTGGTACACGTATTCCCTGGCTCCATAAGAAGGTTAAGTTCGAAGATGGGCAAAATCGGCCCACTGCCACGCCCACAAAATGGCGGAAACCGAAACCTATAAAGTGTCATAACTAAGCCATAAATAAAGATATTAAAGTGAAATTTGGCACAAAGGATCGCATTAGGGAGGGACATATTTGGAAGTAATTTTTGTGGAAAAGTGGGCGTGGCCCCGCCCCTACTAAGTTTTTTGTACATATCTCGGAAACTGTTATAGCTATGTCAACCAAACTCTACAGAGTCGTTTTCTTCAGGTATTTCCATATACAGTTCAAAAATGGAAGAAATCGTATAATAACCACGCCCACCTCCCATACAAAGGTTATGATCAAAATCACTAAATTTTACGGAAGAAGTGGCAGAAGGAAGTTGCACCCAGGCTTTTTTTAAAAATTGAAAATGGGCGTGGCGCCGCCCACTTATGGACCAAGAACCATATCTCAGGAGCTACTAGACCGATTTCAATGAAATTCGGTATATAATGTTTTCTTAACACCCTGATGACATGTACGAAATATGGCTGAAATCGGTTCACAACCACGCCTTCTTCCAATATAAAGCTATTTTGAATTTCATCTGATGCCTTCTTTGTATAATACGAGTATAAACATTAGGAACCAATGATGATAGCGGAATAAAACTTTACAAGAATACGGTATTTGAAAAATATGTAAATGACGTATTATGAAATCTCGATTATCACTTTACCATGCGAGAGTATAAAATGTTCGGTGGCACCCGAACTTAGCCCTTCCTTACTTGTTTAAAAATTGAAAATGGACGTGGCCTCGCCCACTTATGGACCAAAAACCATATCTCAGGAACTACTAGACCGATTTCAATGAAATTCGGTATATAATATTTTCTTAACACCCTGATGACATGTACGAAATATAGGTGAAATCGGTTCACAACCACGCCTTCTTCCAATATAACGCTATTTTGAATTCCATCTGATGCCTTCTCTGTATAATATATAGTACATTAGGAACCAATGATGATAGCGGAATAAAACTTTACAAAAATACGGTATTTGAAAAATATGTGAATGACGTATAATGAAATCTCGATTATCACTTTATCATGCGAGAGTATAAAATGTTCGGTGACACCCGAACTTATCCCTTCCTTACTTGTTTCATTATATTTTTAATTCGAGAATTGCTAAACAATTTTTTGCCGTTTTTTTAGTAAAACTATAATTCGAAGAAAAAATCGTTATAGAGAGAGGGATTAAGAAAACTTCGTTGTACAGAAATTTATAATAGAATTTCGACTGTACCTACATACATAAATTGTAATCCTCCCTTGACAAGTTTCACAACGGCTTTTGTGGCACAAAAATGTACATACATCCTTACCATTTGATATTCTCGCAACATGTTGCTAAAGAGTATGATAGTTTTTTCACCAAACGCTTGTTTGCCTCACCTAAAGCTAATAGATGTAGATATAGTTCACGTACATGTATGATCAAGATGGCGAGCTAAAATCCGAGTATCCATTATCTGTTATAAGAATTTAAAATTTTCGGCTGGCTTTATACCGTACATATCCTGTCCAGTTGCCGTTGCTTATTTTCTGGTTGTGGTGCATTTTTCGAATGACTCCTGTTCGTGGCACCACTTTATCTTCACTGTTAGGCTTAAGCATCATGGCTGCTACGAACATTCCCCTTGATTTTATTTTTACCATTAATTCATAATTCGTTTGACATAACCTTTTATATATTGTATATGGCATATATCACAATACTATTATAAAGATGAAAGTTTGTGAGTGTGTATTCTTTTACTTCTTCACAATTATACGGCTGGAGCGATTTTAATAAAATTTGATATAGAGTTAACTGACACCTTGGATTAACAGATAGGTTATGTTTTACAGCGAGAAAATACCTTATTTCCATAAGAAAATCAATCAAAATTAATTCGTTGATAATATAAGGGGATCTTTGTACATACCTGTACCTATACACCATTATACATAAAATAACACCTAATTCGTACGCGCACTCTTCGACCAATATTGAAGAGTACAATAATTCATGTTTCGAGTTCAACTTAAACCCACGTTCGTTCAGTCGCCTATCGTTGAGTGAGAACAGCGGTGAGTGTCGAGGGGTGCACATCACAAACAACGTTGAGCCGAACGAACGGATTTATATAATAGGTATACATAAATAAATATATATATCTAATATATAAAATTTCCATATCACAATGTTAGTTACCGTACTGCTCCGAGACTGCTTTACCGATTTTTATCAAATTTTCCTTATATTTATTCAGTAGGTCTGAGAATCGGCTACTATCTATTTTCCTTACCCCTAAAAGTCAGAAAATTGGACCATTCCGAAGATTAGCTTTTTTCACACATTTTTTTTTTTGTTTTGTTTTGATTTGTAAGTTATTTGAAACATTCAATTTCGGTCGTTTGTTTTTTTATTCCGTCTATTCATAAGGTAAATTATTGAAAATTATTCAGTGAAAACTTTATGCGTGTTTCACACAAAGTGATCAATTACAGATTGAAGTTTGCTAGGAAGTCACGAAGAGACCGCGCTAATATCGGTCGGGGTTCTCTTTGCCATCAATGTATGGCAGCCCAAGACACATGAACGAGTACTCTCAGGATGCGATGACATACGTGTGGAATCGCTGTCAATCAGCAAGCGATCATCACGATGTTACAGCACGATTTTTCAAAAAGAACTTACGATGTTTGATGGATGTATATGTGGTGCTGTTAGATGCTAGATGTACTCTGTTGAGTGGTTGCTGGATGTGGGTTAAGCCTGATCAAATTGATGAAACCATGTTTGCGGAAATTCCTGATGTAGAAATCGATCAAATATTTATACGAAGTGATGAAAGACCAATATGGTTCATGGACCATCTGGCAGTTCATTTCAAGAACGACAAAGTACAGTGGACCAAAAAAAGTTTACATACACCTAGTTCTATTAAATTTCGACACGTTTATTTGTTTCAAAATTAATAAATTTTCTGGTTTTTTTCTATCCATTTCAAGATATGTATATTTAGCATTAAATATAGCCCTTAAAATGAGCACAATCCCACTTCATATCAATCTCATCAATTTCTAGTATTATTTCAATGTTGAGTATTGCTGTTTGGTGAAATCGATCAAATATGTTTGCAAGTACGTCACCAAAGAAAGCAAAATGGCGGTTATTGGCCTTGAACGAGATGAGATCAGAAATTATCAAGCGGGTCGACACATGAACTGCAACGAAGCGCTTTTTAGGATATTTACTTTTGCAACTCATGAAACTTTTCCGACTGTTGTGCATCTGGCAGTTCATTTCAAGAACGACAAAGTATGTATTTCAACCCAGAGAATACAGTACACCGCCAACAACAAAATTAACATTGACGAGCATTTTCTCGACTTGCGTCAGTGACCCGTTTGCGAGAAAATTGCTCTACTCGGAAATGCTTTGATATTATACAAGGGATGCATCGTCAAAAAAATGTTTACACAGAAAACAAGGCCAACCAGTAGAATACAGTACACCGCCAACAACAAAATTAACATTGACGAGCATTTTCTCGACTTGCGTCAGTGACCCGTTTGCGAGAAAATTGCTCTACTCGGAAATGCTTTGATATTATACAAGGGATGCATCGTCAAAAAAATGTTTACACAGAAAACAAGGCCAACCAGTAGAGGGACATTCAGGTGTGTTCTTAACTAATGCATTAGGATGAATTTAAACAATCCAACCGAAAAACGACTTTTGCTTCTACCCTCGGTTGCTATTGATTAATATACGTGGTTCAACTTCATTTGAGCCATTGCATACTGTGAATGGTCCGGTGTGTGCAACTTTTTGAGAAGCATGCCAGCAATTACAATTGATGGAACATGATATTCTCTGGAATTAAACGATGGACGATGCGATAGCTACTTCGCATGCCACTAAAGTTCGCACATTTTTCCCGATGATCATTTCATTATATCAGCCTTCAAATCTGCGTCAATTATGGGATACGAACAAAAATTACATTGCTGAAGACATTTTACATCGTATTTGTTAAGAATTGGAAATGGGTAAATTCCGATCGCCTTGACAATGAAGACGAAGCCGTGAATTATCCAGTGGAATTTCTAAATTCTTTGGAGAGGCTTGGCATGCCGCCGCATCATTTGCGTCTCATAGTTGGATCTGTCATTATTATGTTTCGCAATCTTCATGTGCCGAAATTGTGTAATGGAACCCGACTGATTGTGACGCAGATATCGAATACAAGGGCTCCGAATGTTTGGTGCTACGAATTCTTTTGAGTTTCAACGATTTGCAATTTCATTTCAAACCTATTTAGTTTTCAAGGAAAATTGCATTTGAAATGACAATCAACAGGACACAAGGATAGTCGCTAGAAGTGTGTGGCATAAATCTGGAAATGATTTTCACACGGTCTGCTATAAGTGGCGTATTCTTAAGTTCGAAACCCATCTTCTCTATACATTTACGTACCAGAACAGAAACTAAAAAATGTTGTTTATCAAGCTGCGCTACATGGAAAAAATTTAGAAAAATCGCAAATAAATGATTTAAACACAAAATATAGTACATTCAACTTTTTTTCATTTCAAAACTCATAATTTCACGCAAGACACCGCCTGCGGGGTCAGCTAGTATATATATGTATATCCTTGTATATATATGTATGTATGATATATGCAACAGGTATACCATAAATATAAATATTTAAGAGCAGTGACCAGGTCATTTTCATCGTGAGATAAGGGAGTAACGCTTCGATCGATCCAAGGAATGAGGTCCAGATGTTTTGCGCGGGCCGATATTTAAGTGGTAACGTAGCGGCATGGAAAATACTCGGTTTACCGGTACATGGAAGGCAATCCAACAGAACAAAGGCAAACCTGCGAGACGGAGTTGCAACACCGGCTATTACCACCCTCACCGCATTTTTCTGCCTGAAAATGAAAGGCTTGAGAAGCTGGCGAAGGGATAGTGTTTGAAAATTCTACAAAAAAATGTGGAGACTAAGACAAGGTTTCATGACCGGAGCATACTCTTGTAGGACTCAAAGAGGTGATCTAGTGGCTGATGTTCAAAGCATACTGAAGTTATGGAGTTTTCAGTTTGTAATTCAAGTACTAAAGAGTATATTGGAATAGAACTTTAAATATATACTTCCGTTAAGATATGCAATTTCAAGTCTAAATATTGTCAATTGGACCATAACTGTTCAAGCCAGTACACCGAAAACGTATGGCTGACTTTTTATCAAAATTATGTATCAATGTGAGATATATCTTTCAAAGTGGATGGAATCGGGTTAACATTTCCTCTAGCTCTCATATACCTAATAGAAACGTTTCCGGTTGCTTTTATATGAGATATGAAAAATATCTCAGAAAATTAACTGAAATTATATTAGTGGTGTGCTATAGTTAAATAAAATATACACCTGAAGCTATTTCCCCGGCTTTAATCCTAACAAGTTGCAAGAGTATGAAATGGTCGGTTATACCCGATACCTGATACTCAGCTGACTCAATTTACACTTGATTCGGCCTAGATGCCGTAAAAACAAAACGGTTGTCTGTTCAATATGAGACGGACAGGAATTTTAGAATTTCCATACAACATTCAGACAAACTGCAATTCATATGTACATATATGTATGTAGAGATGGAAGTAGCGGCATCTGTCATCATTTGTTCAAATGCATGGTTTACGATGCTTTAAAGGACATTTAGACAAAAAATCATTTTATATAATATACATATATATTTTCAATAAGAGCGCTACAAAAGTAATAAAGGTAAACAAAAGAACGGTTTGGGATATCAATGAAATTCTTTATTTCTGTGAAAGTATATTCGATGCCATTATGTATGGAACTCAATTTCTTTTGCATGGCCACCACGGGCACGCTTGCAGAAGTTCAAACTCTGAAACCAATTTTCGAGCATAAATCGGCCGCTACAATTTCACGTTCGATATTCATACGAAGTTCATCCATCGTCGCTGGATTGTTGGCATAGACCATAGACTTGATGTTGCCCCACAGGAAATAGTCTAACGGCGTCAAATCTCACGATCGAGGCGGCCAATTGACTGGGGCGTTCCATGAGATAACACGTTCACCAAACTTAGTTTTCAATAAATCGACTGTGAGATTCGCTGTGTGGCTTGTGGCACCGTCCTGTTGAAACCACATATTGCCCAATCCTTATCATCCAATTCGGGCCCAAAATATTCGGTTATCATTGAGGGGGTAGCGATTCCCATTCACAGTAACATGCCTGTGTTGATCATCACGGAAGAAGTACGACACAATGACGTCCAACCCGTTTTTACTTTATTTAAAAAAACTTTTATGGCACTTTTATTGAAAAACCCGCTCTTAAAGTAGAGGCCACTGACTGCGAGTTTCGAGTTTTTTTTAATAATTTCGATGATGAAATGGCAAACCTTACTGAAGAGAAATGTCAAAAGAGCGGGAGAAAATATGGCGTCGTCTGCTGTTTACTTTCGTAGTGCCCTATTGAAAAACTTTGAGGTTTCTAATGTTATGTCGTTAATAATTACATTTTTTACGCTTACATTGCGAACGCAGGCTGAACCCTACAAGATTTATTAAAACAATGTACTAAGTATTGTACAAAATTGTACACAGGTCTACAAAAACTCCGCGATGGTATATGTCTATCTCTTATTAATATCCCACAATAATATTTTTTTTGTCATTTCTTTTTACGACAAATAATAGCTAAGTTTCGAAGCGATTTTAACCAATACAGCATTAATACTTATTCAGTTAAATTCAAATTTAAAATTCAAATTCTTTATTAAGTAGAAAAAATTAATATCACATTATAAACTTAAATAGCGTACAATATTAGTTTGATGTTAGAATGATTATGAAGTCTTATGGTAGAGAAATCCCAAGGAAGACCAAGCATCATTTTAAGGATTTTATTTTGACTTATTTGCAGTTTTTTTAAATGCGACGCAGCGGCTGTGCCCCATGCAGGGCAAGCATATAAAATTATGGATTGGAAAACTGTTTTATAGATTACTAATTTGTTCTCTTTGCTCATACTAGACTTTCTATTAATCAAAGGGTACAGCATTTTTATAGCTATGTTGACTTCCTCTTGTATGTGTTTTATATGTTCACTATATGTAATTTTTTTTATCAAAAGTAACACCAAGATATTTAACAGAGCTGGCCCAAGGTAATTCGTGATTTTCCAGTTTGAGCCTTGAGCTTGGTAAATAGCAAGGACTCCTTTTTCTAGTGAAAAAGATAGCTTGTGTTTTACTAGCGTTAATTCTAATTTTCCATCTTTTCATGTAGTTTGAAATGTTGAATAGTGCACCCTGTAACTTAGTTACTATGTCATTGCCAAACTCATGCGAATAGAAAATTGCAGTGTCGTCGGCATACATAGCATAATTACAATTTTCAATTCTTGGGAAATCGGAACAGTATAGTGTATACAATAAGGGGCCAAGTACTGATCCCTGCGGAACTCCAGCCGGTAGATGGATCATGTCGGAGTATTCATTATTTAAATACACACAAAAATAGCGATTGGTCAAAAAACTTTGAATTATTTTTACAAGATGCAATGGAAAGTGAAAATTAACTAATTTATGTATGAGACCATTATGCCACACTGTGTCAAATGCTTTTCCAACGTCCAGTAATATTAGACCAGTTGACTTTTTGTTTTCAAAGTTTGACTTTACATGATTAGAGATACGTTTAATCTGGTGCGTTGTACTGTGAAACTGTCTAAATCCAAATTGTTCATTTGGTAATATTTGATTAAGATTTATAAATAAACATTTTTTGTTGAATAACTTTTTCAAAAAATTTTGCTAAGGCTACTTAGAAGACTAATTGGTCGATAACTATCCGTAATATTAATTGGTTTACCAGGCTTTCGGATTGGTATGATTTTTGCAGTCTTCCAGGTGCGAGGAAAATATTGTAATTTTAGACAAGAGTTTATTATAAAAGTGAAATACAGTATGGCTTCTGTAGGCAGATATCTTAACATAATATTTTTAATATCATCATGACCTGCTGATTTTCTTAGTGGGGCTCT
>NW_026089712.1:0-39990 GCF_024586455.1 Bactrocera neohumeralis | reverse complement strand
ATAGTGAATGATTTATGGGAAAACTTTTTTGTTCTGTTTTAGCACGTTCGCTTAAGTAAAAATAATATCTCAAGATATCCAAATGGGTTGGTAAATTAAGATCAGTCAAATCAGTAGACACACCAAAAACAGTAACATCATGCTTGGGTATATGACTCATTGGGTTTTCGATAGTTGTTAATGTAGTTGCTTCATCTTGCGGTGTAGAGGATGGTGGATTCATTGTAAACTTTTTGATTTGGAATGTTCACATCACTTATTATTTTTTTTGAAATACCATAGTGGTTATTGCTTTAGTTCTCCTCACTTTCAGAGGTAATAAGAATGAAATGGTAATTTCAATTCCATTTCAAAATTTGCCCCTACCCAAAAGTTCGACCCAAATTGGAGGACATCAGAATTCGTTTCAGAGGTATGGTTCCTTCGGCAAAGTTTCTTATTTAGATCCCTATAATATGATTTTCATAGAGCAATGGGCGAATTTTTCAGCTCCCCACAAATCGACCCGGCCTAATATACATATGTATATTTTATAATAATAGAGAATGTGGTACCGAAAGCTCTTTTCAATAAATAAGAGCTGTTATTTCCGACAAAGAATTGAATAACGCGTTTATCGCTTGTATTGCTTGTATTGCTCTCGTTTGTACTCACTTTCTTTTTTTTTCGAAAAAATATTTTTTACGGATTTATTCGTATGCCCTTGTATCAGCGCGCACTGAAACTAGGTCAATATCCTTTGTACATACGTGTGGATTTTATGTGCATATAGTATGCGTTAAATAAAATATGTGCAATTATGCTTGTTCTTGTGTGACAAGGAACAAGATAAATGCTAGGAATTCGCCAAAATGGGTTTTCACTATATGGGCATTTTCACGGTAACGGACGCAACATTCGTACGCTTCTAAGTGCGTCCAAAACAAAGAAGACAAAAGAAAAGTTTATATATATTGACATTGTTTTGAAGGGCTGACGCAGTACTAGATTTTAATATATACGGGAAGGTTCTACTACAAATAAGTACGTAGTTATAAGCAATTATAAAATGATGCGGACGCGGCAAAAAATAGAAGTTTTTTTGAGGCGCATTCAGAAATATACAAAATTCAGCAAATTAAGGATTTATATGTATATAAAAATATATATATTAATAAATGCGAACAGATGACTGTTATTCGTAGGTTTATGAAATATGTTAATTTTCCCTTAGTTTTTTTTAATTGAGTATAGAAGAAATACGGACGCGACATAACGGACGCGACAAAATCTTCCATGAACAAAGAAAAAAAAAATATCCCATTATAACACTTAAATTTTATTGAAAATTAAGCAAAACAATAATGTAAATTAAAAAATCAAGTAACATTATAGTAAAAATGACTTAAAAAATTAAGAAGAAAGTTATTAGTTTTTAGTATGGTCTATTTTAATTATTTTCTTTAATGAATAGGCGGTCCGAGCAACTTCAATAAATTTACTGTCGAAATATGAAAACCAATGCAAACTCTTAACTCCTTTGATATTTGGGATATTTTGCCATAACTCTGACAGTTGATTACAAAAACTATCAATTTGTGTTCCAGAGATATACAAAATGTTAACTCCATGAATGTTGTTCTTAGCACATTCATAGAAGCATGAAGCATCACCGAGAACAATATTTCTTGCTTTAACGATTTGTCAGACTTTTAGTTTAACTACTGCCATATGAAGTGGCAAAAAAATTCCACTCTACGATTCCGCAATTAAATTCAGCTGCAAGTCTTGGAATACTAGAAAGAATAAATTTATTTTTGAATTGGGAAGTGCTTCCATCAGAGAAAATATAAATGCTGGTAACTCCTTTGTACTGGTTTTGTAATATATTGATAATTTTGGAAATAAAGCAATAAACGTCGAATTTACTGTGGGTCAATCTATCACTGATAACAGCAAAAGACTTGGTTTCACCAAGAACCCAAGCTACGCACGTAAACACTGATACTTGGCTATAACTAAAGTGGGCATCTTGAACTTCGTTTTGGAATGTCAAGCGATAATTTTCAGCAAAATCAACTTGCATAACAATTTCATTAACTGCTACATTTTTTTTTAGTTCAAAGCAATTTTGTTGGTGACGTTTAACAAAACAATGCATTTTAAAAGCTGGTAGCTGAATCTCTATATCATAAATTATGTCGATTAATGGACCAATAGTGTAGTTTAAAGTTATGCGATCATCTACTTTTCTCCACTGTTTCCATTTGATTTGCGTATTAAATTTATTAATAAACTGTATTGGAACTAGATCGTCTTTAGTATCGCGTATACAGCTGTCACAATTATTAGCCATGCCCTTTTCATTCATAACGTCGCAGAAAACTGATATAAGAAATAATTCAGCTTTGGCAGGAATCTGCGGTATAATCTTTGCACAGCCTTCTAGTGGAAAAATAAAATTTGCATGGTACTTACAGACACACATATTGTGTCGTAAATTATTGATTAACTGAATGTAAGTTGGCTTAGAACGAATAAAAATAGTTTTGCAGACTTTTTCTTCGGTATATTCGGCTTTGAAAAGTTGATATGCTTCTGTTAAGGTCATAAGCATAAAACGTTTTGAGACTACTTTCCCATTGATTATCATTGTATCCTTTCTCCCAGGAGCTTGAACGCTGATTCCGTCTTGCAAAAAGAATTGTTCAATTAATTTATCGCGCATCTGGCTTTTTGATGACTTGGTTGTATTTTCATTCATCGTTTCTGTTGGCTTAATATATTTATTGCATAAAGATTTGAGGATAGCTATTTTTCTATTCAGGTTTTTAGGTAGCGCAGCATCAACTTTTTTAATTGCTTTTCCCATCGCTTGTTTACAGCTGTAAATTTCGCAATTCAAATTGTCAATATTATTTATGCTCTTTTTTTGCCGCAAAAATTGCTGCCTAACACGGTCCTTTTCTTTCTTCTTTTCTAATAAATTGCTATCACTTTTCATTTTTTGCGATAATCTTTTTCGGTACTCTTGCTTTCGTTTTGCTTTTCTCTTCTTGTATTCCTGCCATTTCTCGACGTTTTCTTTCATTTTCTCTCTATACTTCATTGTTATTGCTTTTCTTGTTTCTTTTGCCGTTTTTGCCATCAATAAAATTTTAATTTTGTGCAATTTAATATTATTACTTTTTTTAAGTGAAATGATGTATCTGCTTTTAGTCTGAAAGCAATTTACACTTCAACACTTCAACACTTTGTTCACTAATGAGAACAATAAATGATGTTTTTCGGTAACGGACGCGACATACGAATATAAGCAGAAGCAAACACAAAAAACTACCGTTATTCGATCTCCACTCAGTCTGTCTGCTTGTTGAACATTATGTTACTATCAGCAGAAGATTTTTAAATTTTAAAAAACATCATAGTATTACTTTGAATTAGGGAATATAACAAGGAAAAACGTTGGTATATTTGGTCAAAAGACTCAGATTTTTGTAAATTTTGTGTATTCGTTGTATATTTCGGCTCAAAATTAGAAGAAAATAAAAATTCCTTTATATTTATAAAATAAACACATTTGAGATTTATTATTCATCAACAAAAAGTTTTCAGGAACTGTTTGAATTTTGCACGCGTGGTGGACCTTTTTGTGGAAATGTCCATATGTATGTATGTACAAAGGTAATTAACATGTAAAATATTTACTTTGTTTACCCAATGTTGTTTTGGTTCACCGCACCGTTTATGTACTATATATTCTAATTTGTGTTGCATCCTATGTTTATAGGTATACAAGCATTTGAAAATATGCGGCAATCTATATAATTAGCGTTTATGTATTCGCGGTTTAGAAATATGCGCGATTAGAAATATGCGCTAAAGCGCTAATGTATATATTTATATACTTGTATGTAGGGTATGTATTTACACGGATATGTATATATATGCAAATGTATATAATGGGTTGTCAAAAAAGTCTTGCGGTATTTTTATTGAATTTTTTTTTTTATTGAAATTGAAATGAAATTTTGATGACTCATGCCCAGCTCTTCACCAATGCTACGGCTGCTACTATGCCGGTCTCTTTCGACCAATTCAGCGATTTTATCGCAATTTTCGACGACAGGCCTTCCAGAGCGTGGCGCATCTTCGACCACCTCTACACCAGAACGAAAACGTTGAAACCATCGTTGTGCGGTGGAAATGGAAGCTGTATCGGGTCCATAAACTGCACAAATTTTATTGGCGGCCTGAGATGCATTTTTGTCCTTATCGTAGTAGTACTGTAAAATATGCCGTATTTTCTCTTTATTTTGCTCCATGTTTGCAACGCTATAACTCGAACGACTTAAAAGAAACGACAATCAATCAAACACGTGTTAGCGCTTGAGCTTTCCAAAAAGATATAGCATGACCCGATGCGACGAATAAAACTAGAACTACGCGCTTTCAGCGCCAACTAGCGAAAATACCGCAAGACTTTTTGACAACCTATTATGTACTATATATGTACATATGTATAAATAAATTTGCCTTTTGTTCGCTATATTCATCCGCTTGCGGGTATGTATATATGTATGTATGTTTGTATTCTCTTTTCTGCTATTTTCGTCTTGCTATTTTTTGCTTACTTTTTGGAAGCAATTCCTCTCACAGCTTAATAAGCTGAAGAGGTACTGTTCGTATACGCCCTGCGAAATAAGTATAAAGGCGGATGCTTTTCTTATCATTACTCCCTTGATTTGCAACCCACAAAATAACTTTTTTTTCAAATGCGTAATCAGAATTCGCTTCAGAGATATGGTTTCTTCGGCAAAGTTTCTTATTTTGATCCCTAGAATATGATTTTCATAGAGCAATGGGCAATTTTTTTGCCTCCCCACAAATTGACCCGGCCTACTATATATGTATGTATGAATATAAAAAGCAATGCCAATTTTCGTTGTAATTTTATAACTTAAGAACGGGGTCACATATCAGAACTAAATCTTCAGGCTATGTACGGGCTATTTAACCCTAGAACACACACCCAGAAAATACCACGTAAAGACACACCCGGGACACATTTGTTCCCGGGACCTTATTTTGCGGTTTTTTTAATGCTTATTCAACCGATTTCTATGATTTTTTTTGAAATGTATATTTTAATATATAGTAAGTATTTTGTCTTTTGTTTCATTCGAATATTCCTAGTTGTTCCAGCGATATGGGCAAATAAAGTCAGGACATGCAACAGTGGATTTTTGTTTTAGTTGTTGTCCTGATAAATGCGAAACAAAATAATAAATTTATAATAATATACTTGTAGAGTAACAACGAATACACATTTTGGATTTTATCTCATTGAAATATTCTTCCTGGTTCAAAAACTATGTGCAAAAAGGTCGCGCAAGGTATGGGTACGTAGGTTTTTGTATTTTATATGCAGCTGCAAGGGTTGTTTTCACACGAGGTGTTGTTATAAATGCTGCCTGTTAATATTTTCATTATTGTTTTGGTGCTCAAAAGTGTAAGAAGTGAAAATATAAGTTAAAATAAATATAACTGAAACTATAAATAACTGGATACGAAATGACTTCAAGAAGAAACTAATTTTTATCAAGTGCAGCATATAGAAGGTAAAAAATGGAAAATAAGCAACAATGTAAACATATTCTAATTTTTTTTATTATGCAAGCTAACTGAGTGGCTAGATGAGTTAGCTCTCCCCTCTATACACCCGACATTAAACGACCACACGACAACACACCACACTAACGCGATCCACAAATGAAGACACCACACAACTCTACACTATTTAACCATCAAAAGCGACCGCTCCAGAGGACGACCTCCCCCACAGTATATACAGTAGATAACCTTTTCGTGGTAGCTTTCTGAGGGGTGAATAGCGGCCATCTTGGATTTTTAGAGGTAGCAACGCAGTGCTGTATATATTGAGGCAGTAAATACTTAGCAAATTTATTGTATTAAATAATAAAAGCTATAAATATTTTTGCTTAATATAAAAGGAAATTATTTATTAATGTTATATATTTACTAATAGGTGATTTAAATTCCATAGTGTGTCATGTTTCGCCCATAAAAATATCATTTACTGATAGTCAGATATTCTTTATGTAGTGAGTTCTTATTAATAAAAAGCAGCCCTGTTTTTAGATTTCTCGGTGGTGAGTTTTCTTCTAAATGTATTTGTTTACAATTGACAGACAGAAAACATAAAACGGTTTGTATTCGTAAGTTTTTGAAATATTATTACCTATAATTTTAATTTAGAAAGAAGATATTTAGGCATTTGAAGCTGAATTTTTAAAACATCGTTCTAATTCTCATCCGTATACTATTTTTGATAATTTATTTTTGAATATTTAAGTTTTGCATTTTTCACACCTCCCCAGAGGTTTGCAATAAAGCGCGTTACCGACTTTTTTTAGGTGTTCGGTTCCCTGGTAGGCCTATTTTCATCTTTACATCTTAAAATAAACGTAATTAACAATTTACATAAAAATTTAAATAAAAATAGTGCACAAAATAATTTAATAATTAATAAAAAAATAAATTCTACGCTCTCACAATAGATGCATCCAAAATCCTAAAACTCTATTAAATATATTAAAATACAGAAGCTAACTTTTAGAAGGGGGAGGTGGTTACCTATGCGAAATGCACAAAAATTTGATGTGCCGAAAATGAAGGCTGGCTGCCTGCCTATTAAAAATTCTTAAAGAAAAATATGTTCTAATTCTTATAAAAAGTATTTTAAAACGTCGGGTTGTGAATTTTCGCAGCAATAAAAAGGCTCTACAATTATTAATATAAACATTATTATTAACACTAATATGTATTCTTATTAAAAACTTCGACATATCTTTCTTTTCAAACTCAATTTCCAATTGATGTTTTCCTATAACGGCTAATGAGTTGTCAATTTGTATATGTCAAACGACAAATTACCACCCAGGATTGTATCCTACTGCATGCAAAAATTTGGAAATACTTGAAGCGTGTTTAAAAATTGCACAAAAAACAACTGATTTAACATTAAACAACGACTAATATCCCCATAAAATTGAGCAGATATGAAAAGTAATTCAATATAATCACTTAAATAACGTAAACACTTGCATTATTTAATATCTTTTAAAGTCTCGGTCATCAAAATTTAAAATTTATATGTAGTTTAAATGCTAACACAACACCCTGATTACCATGAATGTAGCAAAAAAAGTGTAACACAACCCTAAGATTTTCTGGAGGTGAGTATATGTATGTAAACAAAGAAAAGGTTTATTACTTTTTTTACAACGATCTCGCACCGAGCGAATGTGTCACGCAGCGTCAGTTTCCGTATCCATATTTCGAAGCGGTAGTGAATCCAACAAACATATAATACATACATATAATGAAAAGAGCGGGCGCGAAATAAAGAAATAAATTACATAGCGGGTGCGAAGCCGTTCTTGACAACAAAAAATATACATACATAAATAACCACCAAAAAACGGGCGCGAAGTAAAACAAAAAATCTACAGAACATCACCATCTCACCAAAATTCACCGCAACAAAAGGACTGGGAGAAGAGGCCACAAACGCACACACTGGGAGGAAAGCCCACAAACGCACACACATTAAAGACCTCATACATACAATCAAACTGTCCCCAAAACCCCTAGCGGAAATACAAGTGAGTTGGTTGTATCGTTCCTATCATTATTTCTATTATATATACATATAAAAAAAGGCCAAACATTTAAAACAGATAATTTGCGTTTCTAACCATCCTTAGAATACAAAAAAAAACTGTTGCCAAACTGTTTTAGTATACCGCTAAGAAACAAAACAGTTTGGTAATACGAATAATAAATAATTGATTGCCGCTAAGGCTTACAGTTGTGTGAAAACACAAAATTATTTCTACAACAAAAAATCTTTCAAGTATTTACTTGCACCAATTTCCAGCGGTACCCCTTATACTTAATCAAGTATAAGCAGGCCAATAAGCCAAAGCAAATCATAAGCAGACAAAAGAGAGGAAATATTTAAATTGAAAACCATACATATGCACATACATATGTATAAGCAAAACTTTCCATACAAAATATACATACCTACATACATATATCCGATGTAATTATATTTAAATAAATTACAAAGAGTAAATTTACTCTTTTTTACACAACAGTCGTAAAACATATACGAGGAAACGATACATATATTTCATATATTTACTTATATACATAAATATCTACCCACTTTAAGTGTCCGCTAATTTTCTTTTCGCGGTTTATTCGTACGGCGAATATACATACATATGTACACGCGTACCTATGTACGAGTATATACGGTCGCATTATAAATACGTACATACATACACACGCAGAAACGCATATGGTAAATTTATACCCCGGGTACAACTTGAACAAAATAAAAATTTGATTTCCAATTAAATCGTCAACAATTTAATACTGATCGCAGCATCTGTACGTTTTTAAACGGCGAAAAATTTATTATAATAATACAATTGAAAATTTGTACAATCGTGTATCGTCACATATGTAAATACGCATATTACTTCAAAGTCCACATTGACATATATTCCGTAATACCCCTTGGTTTTTGATTAACAAAAAGAAGAAGGATTGCGTATACAATGTATTCAAAGACCACATTGGCACATATCCCACAATACCCCTTGGTTTTTGGTCAACAAAAACAAGCAGGATTGTGTAAAACATAATAAAGCGTAATACATATGTACATACATGCATATGTACAAAGTGCAGTGATCTCTAAAACGAGCTCTCATTTGCACATAACAAAATAAAAGATACATAAATATATACACGTACATATACAAATATATACAACAAAAAAATTATTTGTTTTTGCGGTTAATAACAAATAAATTAATAAAATTAAATCGAAATTAAAATTGAATACTAGTAAAGTACACAATTCGAAACAAAAATAAAACAACTCTTATTTACCTTAAAAGTGTTGTCGGTTATACAAAATCGCGACAAATTCTATCCTCTGTGGCGAAACTTTTCGACCCCGCAGGATGGCTTTCGCCAATTATGATACAAGCGAAAATCTTGATACAAGAATTATGGCTAGATGGGACCGACTGGGACAAACAAGTAAAACCACTTCGTTTAGAAAAGTGGTCACAGTTCGCGAGCAATCTAAATGATATCTCACAGATACAAATCCCACGGAGGGTAAACTATTCCCCCGAACACAAAGTCGAATTACACGCCTTCTGTGACGGCTCTGAGAAGGCATACTGTGCCACTTAATATGTGCGCACACAAAGCGATAACGCGACCACAAGCCACTTATTAGTAGCTATAGCTAAGGTGGCTCCTCTAAAAACGCTAAGTCTACCTCGACTTAAGCTTTGTGGCGCCCTTCTACTCGCAAAATTGGTTTCCATGGTGCAGACCCACTTAAACATGAAGAAATACAGATTGCATCTCTGGTCAGATTCTGAAATCGTTCTAGCCTGGTTGGAAAAACCACCACACGCATGGAAAACGTACATTTCTAATCGTACGTCACAAATACTTCACCTAGTGGGGTCAGCCACTTGGCGACACGTAGCCAGTGCTGACAATCCTGCCGATTTAGGTACAAGAGGGTGCAAGGCGCTGCACCTTGCCACCACCACCCTCTGATGGAATGGCCCCCGATGGTTAACAGAATCTCCCGATTCTTGGCCAAAATCGCCCATGCGCAATATAATTGCCCCAGAAAGTCGAAAAATCGACTGCTTTCACGCAACATTGGATGATAAAGACATACTTGAGCGATTTTCATTGTTCCCTCGTGCCCTTCGAGTTATCGCCTACATGCTAAAGTTCGTAGAGCGACTCAAAAATAAAATTAAGGGAATTAACCCAGAATCTAACCAATGCGATACGTTAACGCACCAAGAACAAAAGGCAAAGGTCGCACTAATCGCATCCACTCAAATGCGCTACTTCAGCCGCGATATCTCATTATTAAGAGAATCAAAACCCATTGATAAAAGGAGTTCAATCTTGGTTCTTAACCCATTCATGGACACGAAAGGTCTGCTTCGTGCGAATGGTAGGCTTGCTAACTCAAGCCTGACATACATATAAGGAACGCCACCCTCTAATTATAGCAGAGAAATCCCAACTTGCCACATTACTCCTTAAGGCCGCATAGAAAAACTACACTACGGTTCCGACGGTCATCTACGAGTCGTTGATCTCCGCACTCAAAGCGGTACTTTAACAAGACGCTCGTGAAACTATGTTTTCTACCACACGTTGAATACGAAAACTAATGCAATGGTCGATCTACGTGACGACCCTTTCATGCCACATACCGTGGCACAATCGCTATATACATTTAATGACAACCATTTATAACCATATTACTCCTCCCACACAGATTACCATGGATGTGGATATGCCAACTGTGCCAACGGTGAGGTCAACCATCACCGTGCCGCGCCGTGTGGCAACTCCAGCGCCTCGAACTCCAGTGGCCACCGCCACTGCAATTGCACCTCGTAGCGGTGCGCGACCACTGCCACCATCCGCAGCACCCGTAGGGGAACCTCAGCGCAGCCGATGTCCCCTATTATATCCACTTACTCATGCTTCACGCTGAACATCGCCTAATTCTATATAATAATATAGGAATATAATAAGTTCTATATTCCCCGTTTTAAGCCCCAAATAAAGAAATGCATTTTCATGTGCAAGATCTGCACTATGCACAAGCAGAAGTTGCGAACACAGATTTTGGCAGCGCTTCCACCGGAACGCTGCAACTTCGCTCTACCTTTCACAGTTACAGGTGTCGACTTTGCTGGGCCTTTTCAGATAAAGGCGTCCATGCTAAGGTCCCCCACTCTAATGAAAGGCTATGTGGCTGTCTTTGTCTGTTTTACGACAAAAGCAGTGCACCTCGAGCTGTGTACGAATCTGAGAAAGGAGGCTTTTCTCGCGGCATTCGCTCGCTTCGTCGGACGACGCGGCTTCCCATCAAAACTGATGAGCGATAATGGTAAAACCTTCATTGGAGCCCAAAGAGCCACTGAAACGGAGTTTGTGGAATTTATCAAACAAGTCTCACCAGAGATTGTACAAAGGTATGCTCCCCAAGGTATTAACTGGCAATTTATCCCCCCAAGCGTTCCTCATATGGGTGGTTTATGGGAATCAGCAGTAAAAAGCTGTAAATCGCACCTCAAAAAAGTAGCTGGAAACTACATACAAACTTAGTTTTAAACAGTTCATCACACTGTTAGTGCGAATTGAAGCCGTACTCAATTCACGGCCACTGACAACCCTCTCGCAAGATCCCTCTGACTTCACAGCCCTGACACCAGGGCATTTTCTCAAAGGAGCACCCATTCTGGCCACACCTGAGCCAGGCGTGTGGTCACTATCCTTATTAAATCAATGGGAGAGAATAAAAATTCTCCATCACGATTGCAGCCGCCGATGGAAGAAAGAATATATAAAGGACCTTCATAAAAGGTACAGGTGGAAGAGTCCAGAAAAGGCGCCAAAGCTAGAAAATTGTGTCGTCATCCATGATGATTGTCTGCCCCGTACAGAATGGCGGCTTGGCCGCATAGAAAAACTACACTACTGTTCCGACGGTCATGTACGAGTCGTTGATCTCCGCACTCAAAGCGGTATATTAACAAGACCGCTCGTGAAACTATGTTTTCTACCACACATTGACGAAACCGCAAATAACGAAAAAACCGCCGATACTACCGTAACGCAAATAAAATAACCAAAACCACGACGTAATAAACCCGCAAGTATAAAACTCGTTTAAGCTATTACGAAAACTAATGCAATGGTCGATCTACGTGACGACCCTTTCAGGCCACATAACGTGGCACAATCGCGATGTACATTTAATGGCACCCATTTATAACCATATTACTCCTCCAACACAGATTACCATGGATGTGGATATGCCAACTGTGCCAACGGTGAGGTCAACCATCACCGTGCCGCGCCCTGCGGCAACTCCAGCGCCTCGAACTCCAGCGGCCACCACCACTGCAATTGCACCTCGTAGCGGCGCGCGACCACTACCACCGTCCTTAGCACCCGTAGGGGAACCTCAGCGCGGCCGATGTCCCCTATGTTGGCGCCCACACCGGCTACAACACTGTAGCATTTTTCGAAGCATGCAGCGCATGCAGCGGCAGATGGTAGCTCAGGCTCACGGGCATTGCCTGAACTGCTTGGCAACGGTACACACCACCCAGGAGTGTACATCAATCACCCTATGCCAACAGTGCAATAGGCTGCACTATACCATGCTGCACCGCACCCCAAAACGGCCCGTCGGACGAAAGCTCGCCACGAGCCGATCGCAGCAGCCCAGTCGTCCCAGTCGGCACCGAAGGCTAATTGCCCCACCATCTTCCAGACCGAGGAGAATTGAAGCATCCCCGCCGTGCCGGCAGCCTCGTACACCACGCCGCTCGATCTCGCACCGAGCGAACTTGTAACGCAGCGTCAGTTTCCGTATCCATATTTCGAAGCGGTAGTGAATCCAACAAAACCAAACCATTAAACTAAACATTAAATTAAACAAACCAAAACCGAAACATTAAATTACCAAACCAATCCAAACTGTGTCTATTTTTGCCGGTGAGGTAACAAGTGTCGAGGTAAGTGGTAGCTAGCAATAGCGATAGAAACACTGAGGAACAGCGAGAATCATATATACAATCTTTATTTGATGAAATTTGTGACGATGACGCTCCCTATGACTTTGACTCAGAAGATGAAGAAGAAATTCAAATCAATGACATTGAAATTGCTGATGACGATGCTGAAGTTTCGCAAAGTGCCGCAGAAGTATTACCTGATTATGCGGACTATGAGGATGATGAAGAAGACGATGAAGAAGAAAATAATGAATTACCTGCTAGTGCCGAAAAATTTGTTGCACGTGATGGTACTGAGTGGATGAAAGAACCAAATGTAAGTCGTCAGGTACTCAGACAAAATATTATAAGAGAACGTTCTGGACCAGCTAGATGCACTGAAATGTTGTCAATAGAGCAAACATTCAAATATTTCATGAACGTTGAAATGGCTGATATAATTATGCGCCACACAAATATGTTAGCAAAAGAAACTTATAATGCTTACAACAATGCGCATCCAAACACAACTCCTAAGTCATGGACGCATGTGTCAATAACAGAGCTGTATGCATTTTTTGGCATACTTATTATGACTGGTGCGAACCATAGCAATGGAGAACATGTTCGAGATTTATGGAGCGTCAAAAACTATCATTTATATCGCGCCACAATGGGAGTCAACCGTTTCTGTTCGATATTGCGGTTCCTAAGGTTTGACGATAAAAACACTCATGCAACGCGCTTACTAACTAATAAAGCAGCACCGATCAGTGAGTTGTGGACGATGATGAACAATAATCTTGCTGCACTTTACAAGCCCAGCTCATGCTTGACAATTGATGAACAATTATTTCCTTACCGTGGACACACACGGTTTACGCAGTACATACTGTCAAAACCTGCTAAATATGGTGTCAAGGTTTGGTGGATGCCACAAATGCTTATCCACTGCATGGACAAATATATACTGGCCAAGCAGAAACTGGTAGGGAAACGAACCAAGGCGAACGAGTGGTGAAGGATTTGTCTGCCAAATACCAAGGAAGTGGCCGAAACATTACAATAGACAATTTGTTTACGACCTTGCCAGTTGCAGAACTGCTTCTCACCTGGAAACTCACGATCGTTGGAACTTTGCGCAAAAACAAATCATATATTCCTCAAGAAATGAAGCAGAACAAAAACAGGACAATTGGTTCAACGACATTTGGCTTCAAAAATAATGTGACAATGTGCTCTTACGTTCCCAAAAAAAATAAAGCAGTAATTTTGCTTTCGACCATGCATAATGATGCTGAAATAGCTGACAGTGGGAAACCTGAAATAATTGAATATTATAATCGTACCATAGGTGGTGTTGATCGAATGAACCAAATGTTTGCGGAATATCCAACACAAAGACAAACAAAACGATGGCCACTAGCGATGTTCTTTAACATGTTGGACATTACAGCTCTTGCAGCCTACATTGTCTACGATTTAAATAACCCTATGTTGCCTTGGAGAACAAACAACAAGCGTAAGCAGATCTTGCGCAGCTTGGCTGAAGCATTGTGTATGCCAATTATTGAAGCCAGAGCCATAAATCGTCAAGTGACGCGAAAATTTTCGACTAAAATTGCTATTGAAGCATATTTCAATCGACCGGTGGAATCAATGGTGTCAACAGCAGCATCAACATCTGCCGTAGCGCGCACGCCAAAACCTGTGTCCGGATCTTTAAGGAGCTATTTAAGTTACACACAAGAGGAAAAACGCCGTAGAAAAACCAGATAGTTGTGCGCCAAATGTAAGAAGCCAATGTGTCTTGAACATTCGGTCACATCAACAAATTGCTCTATTTGCCATGCTTTTCCTTAGTTATAAGATGCATTTTTATAATTTTTATAATAAAAGTCAATAATATAATGTGTGAAATGAATATTTTTAATTTTACAAATAAAAAAATAATATAAAAAATGTTTTTTTTTTTGATTATTATGAGGATTTTTACTATTGGGGTACAAACGTATCCCGGGTGTGTGTTTACGTATATAATGTGTTTGGAAGGCTGTAGCTCCTGAACCAATGGTCCGATCTGGTTCAAATTTTGAATTTGAACTCAAAACTAAATAATCTTCCTAGATCCGAAGTAAGCGGTATAGAGGTATAGCGGTTCAAAAGTTACAACACTTCAGGTTGAAAGTGGATACATTTGTACCCGGGTGTGTGTTCTAGGGTTAATAGATGATTTATGTAAAGTTTGCACAAAAGCAGAGGCGGTTCTTGCTTTGTCACATTTTTTGTAATAATTCAATAAAGATGCTATATCTATATCTACATAAATAAAAAGCAATGCCACTTTTAGTTGTAATTTTATAATTGGAGAAAGGGCTCACCTATCCAAACCAAATTGTTGGGCTATGTTCTGTCTATTTAATGGATGGTTTATGTGAAGCTTGCACAAAATCAGATGAGCGGTTCTTGTTTTATCGCCTTTTTGATAATAATGCAATAAAGGTTCTATATTTTTATCTATACATATAAGTATGTATACTTGTAAAAAGCAATGCCACTTTTCGTTGCAACTTTATAACATAAGAACGGGCGCATCTATCCAAACCAAATCTTCAGGCTATGTTCTGACTATTTAGTAGAAGATTTTTGTTTAGTTTGCACAAAATCAGATTAGCGGTTCTTCTTATATCACATTTTTTTTAATAATTCAATAAATATACTATATCTATATACATCTTATATATAAGAATAAGTTGGGTTTTTGTATGTTCGCTATAGCTCACTAAACCGTTGTATGAAATGAAAAATGGTCTGAACCACTTTGACGGGAATCCAGTGAGGACGATGTGTAAAAAAAATGTTAGAGAAAAGGTTACTTTTTAGCCGACTTACGAGCGTAAATTTCCAAAATTAACTTTTTCATACAATTTTGTTTTGTTTTGTTTTCCAATTTATTTATTTGTAAATTTTTTGAATCGTTCAATTTCGGTCTTCTGCTTTCTTTATTTTTGGCTATTTAAAAGGTAAATTATTGAAAATTTTTCAGTGAAAACTTTATGTGTGTTTCATACAAAGTGATCGATTACAGATTGAAATTTGTTACAATGAAACTCCGATCAATGTCTTGAACGAGATGAGATCAACAAGTATCAAATGGGTCAATGCGTGAACTGCAATGAAGCGTTTTATAAGATATTTACTTTTGCAACGTTTTCCGACTGTTGTGCATCTCACAGTTCATTTGGAGAAGGCCAAAGAGTGTACTTCAATCCAGAGAATACAATACAGCCAACGGGAACACCGCCAACAACAAACAATCGACATTGACGAGTTTTTTCTCAACTTGCGTCAGTGATCCGTTTGCAAGAACATTGCTCCCTCCTCGAATACAAGGGGCCATTTCAGTTCAAACCGATTCAGTTTCCAGGGAAAAATGCATTTGAAATAACAATCAAAAGGGCACAAGGATAGTCGCTAGAAGTGTGTGGCATAAATCTGGAAATGACATGTTTTTCACATGGCCAGCTATACGTGGCATGTTTATAAGTTCAAAACCCATCTTCTCTATACATTTACGCATCGGAACAGAAACCATAAAATGTTGTTTATCAAGCTGCGCTAAATTGAAAAAAATGTAGAAAAATCGCAAATAAATGATTCTCAACAAAATATAAAATCAACTTTCTTTTTATTTCAAAGCAAAGCAATTATATATGACCCTATACCTATCTCTATTAGTTTTAGGTGATACGTATAACAGTTAGGTGAACAAAATTATAATACTCTGTAACAACTGATTGCAAGAGTAGAATGAAGATACCTTGATGAAACTTGGTAGAGATGTTCCTTGGCAAAAAGTAAGGCGGTGTATTAGATGACGGAACATCTTTAACCGAAAAAGTAGAAGAAAATAACTAAGCACTGTATTTAGATTTAGAGTTCTATAATCGGCACAGGGAGCGCAGTAACCAGGGGAACCTGTGGTCTTAAATTTTTGAAAAAGGGGACGCGGCCGCGTTCTCTTATCGGTTTAATGTACATAGACGACTAAAGCTCCAGTGATTAAATTCATTCAGGATAGATACCGTAAGCAACCCTACCAACACAGTAAAAATGGTTCAAGTCAGAAGGTAACCCCGTCCACTCTCGATATAACGGTACTGTTAAAAACTAGTGATGGTGCGATAAATCAATAATTAAGTTAAATTAGGAAGGAATTTACTTTGCACTAATAATTCCTTTAGGGTATTCCGTATCCCTCAATGTATGAAATGTCGGATTAAATTTAGAGAAAATCCTCTCATGATACTGTTATTTCTGACTATTAAATATGGGTTGAATTGGGTAAATACTTTTCCCTGAGCCCATTTATACCCTGCCAAGAAAGTATCTGGAATTTATAAATAAATTGAAAATCTTTCAATCATCATCCAAATTTATTTTATCGCATTTAAAGTAACATCCATTTGAAGCGATGCACATGTGCCAACGCTTCTTCCAATCGTCAAAACATTTTTTATAGGCACTTTCTAAGCAAACAATATACTATACTATACATATGTATATGTATGTAAACAAACCTAAACAAATAATATACATAATCTGTATCTAATCAAACGATCAACTAGTAATAAGTAAACATACTAGTTAAAATAAATAGAAGTAGGAACCATGTAATAAGTTAGTCTTAAGAGTATTAATAACAAGTAAGGAAGGGCCAAGTTCGGGTGTCACCGAACATTTTATACTCTTGCACGATAAAGTGATAATCGAGATTTCATTACCAGTCATTTACATATTTTTCAAATACCGTATTTGTGTAAAGTTTCATTCCGCTATCATCATTGGTTCCTAATGTATATATTATACAGAGAAGGCATCAGATGGAATACAAAATAGCGTTATATTGGAAGAAGGCGTGGTTGTGAACCGATTTCACCCATATTTTGTACATGTTATCAGGGTGTTAAGAAAATATTACACACCGAATTTCATTGAAATCGGTCAAGTAGTTCCCGAGATATGGTTTTTGGTCCATAAGTGGGCGACGCCACGCCCATTTTCAATTTAAAAAAAAAACCTGGGTGCAGCTTCCTTCTGCAATTTCTTCCGTAAAATTTAGTGTTTCTGACGTTTTTTGTTAGTCGGTTAACGCACTTTTAGTGATTTTCAACATAACCTTTGTATGGGTGGTGGGCGAGGTTATTATCCGATTTCTTCCGTTTTTGAACTGCATGTATATGGAAATGCTTGAAGGAAACGACCCTATAGAACTTGGTTGACATAGCTATAGTAGTTTCCGAGATATGTACAAAAAACTTAGTAGGGGTGGGGCCACGCCAACTTAAAAAAAAATTACGTCCAAATATGAACCTCCTTAATGCGATCCTTTGTGCAAAATTTCACTTTAATATCTTTATTTATGGCTTAGTTATGACACTTTATAGGTTTTCGGTTTTCGCCATTTTGTGGGCGTGGCAGTGGGCCGATTTTGCCCATCTTCGAACTTAACCTTCTTAAAAAAATACGTGTACCAAGTTTCATCATGATATCTCAATTTTTACTCAAGTTACAGCTTGCACGGACGGACGGACGGACAGACAGACATCCGGATTTCAACTCTACTCGTCACCCTAATCACTTTGATATATATAACCCTATATCTGACTCTTTTAGCTTTAGGACTTACAAACAACCGTTATGTGAACAAAACTATAATACTCTCCTTAGCAACTTTCTTGCGAGAGTATAAAAAGTACACATTTCGGTGCCTCTCAAAAATGAATACTTTTGACTCATTTTTGCTTCTGGTAAAAATTAACTCGCGACGACATACATATGTATGTTGGTGACCCCGACGTGATACCGGGTGCAGTTACATTGCATATTTTGTTGCTCCTTTCGCAGTATCGTGTACAGATCACCAGATTCTACAGTTAACTCATCGCGGTTATTACTGTTGTTGTTCGTGATTTTTCTCCTATTTTGTTGTGCAAAAATATACAGTGTGCAAATCACGAACTACAACTGTTAATTTAGTGAAACAGTTTCATTTAAACCGTAATAATATAAACAGTTTACCGTGCAAACAGTTACCACATTCGAGTGGTTTAACAAGCTTTAAGAAATGTCATTCTAAAAAAGAAAAAGTGAAGGCATTTTACGCAAGTTAAATTGAACACCACTTGGTGTAGAAGAACTTAATTCCATGGATTATTCAGAGTTGTCAGTCAGATCAGAACAATTTAATCGTATTCAACATCATTTCGACTTAACTCAGTCACAATTGGAGAAACAGGATCCTGATGAGCGTGAAACCAGCACTCGCGACGAATTCGCTGCTACTTTCATCAGAGTTAAGGCAGCGTTCACGAGGGAGTGAAGCAAGTTGGATCCTCAATTAATGCCATCCACTAGAAATCAACTATTACAAGAGCATTTTGATGAAACGAAAAATCGTTTGCCGCAGTTGCAGCTACCCTAATGAAGGAGCATATACGGACTGGCCGAACTTTTTTGGCATGTTTCAAACAATAGTACACGAAACCTATACTATAATCGTACACAACAACAATAAAAACCTCACTTGAAACAGATCATCCATCTACCAATGAACTGGTGCGTTCAGTTTGGGAAATGGACAACAGTTTTGAGCCCATTAGTAAGACCACAAGAGAGGAACTCGATTGCGTAGATCTCTTCAAGGCAAACTACAGAAGACCGTGTCCTTTCTAATCACCGGTGTTGACTATTGCGGACCGTTCTACTACCGATCTGAAATAAGAAGCAGACCATCAACGAAATGTTACATAAGTCTCTTCATATGTTTTACTACGAAGGCGGTTCATATGGAAGTCGTAAAAGATCAATCAACTGAATCCTAGTAGCATTGCGTTGTTTTTATTGTACTCGTGGAAACCCAAAGGTCGTTTGGTCTGATAACGCAACAAACTTTGTTGTAGCAAGAAATGAAATGACAGAATTACAGCAACAATTTCTCAAGCAGCAACATCTTTAAGCAGTTTATCGGCAGTGCCTTGTTGAAGGAATTGACTGGAAGTTTATTCCACCTCGGTCTCCTCATTTCGGAGGTCTTTGGGAGGCCTCAATTAAAATAGCGAAATTCCATTTCTGGCGAATTGTTGGTTCTGCAGTACCCATTTCGATAACCTTAGAACACTAGTATGTCAGATCTCCGCAGTTATTAAGTCTCGACCACTTTGTTCAATTACAGAACATCCCGTTGATTTAGATGGTCTCACACCAGGCCATTTCCTTATAAGTGCACCACTAACATCTAAACCGGAACCACACCTTTCAACAATAAACACCAGTAGACTGAGAAACTGGCAGCGAATACAATTCATGCAACAGATCTTTTGGAAGAAGTGGACTTCCGAATATTTATCACTTTTACGCAACGCTAACGATGGCGATATTCACGGAACAATATCCCAATAGGAACTCTTGTCCTTATCTAGGATGAAGCATTGCCACCACTCAAATGGCTGTTTGGAAGAGTCACTAAGGTCTGAATGGTATTTGCAAACGAGCCTACTCCAAATTGTGCGCTCTTCCCATCGATGAAAATTTAGCTGACGGTATGACTCGTCATCGGGGGGAGTATGTTCAGAGCACTCAGAGTGTCACCTGATAATTAAGTGCCAGTACTTACTAATTTTTGTTAATTTTGGCAAACATCAATCCTGTTAAACATTAGATGCAATAATTGTATAAATAAATTACATTCGCTTTTATAACGTGAACAAAACAGCACGCATTCGGCCTTTTTTTCTATTTCGCTTTTCATCGCTATTCGTTCGAGCGAAAAAATTCTTGCGCGACGGCGTACATTAACAAATGTTCTAATTTAAAAGATTAGGTTAAATTATCAACAGAGAGAGGAGAATTACATAGGAACTGAATGGTTTAAAGCAAAAGTCCAGCTAAAAATCATTAGCAACATTAAAACCGCTTCCCCAAAAAAATAGTTCGCAGCTTTCACTTATTATGGTGCCTGAAAATTCCAACGGCAGCAATTACCATATCAGCAACTATATACTAATGGGAAGTAAAAACAATTTTATCATTTAACTTTTATTTAAAATGGAATATCCAAAGTAAATACTTTCTCCGTAGAAAACACTTTCTAGCAGAAATATATATTGGTAAATCTATTATTATTGATTTGAAAGACAACATTGAGTGTTTTTCAAGTACCCCAGTATGTCTTCGGCAAAGTATAATCCCAAGGAGAACATAAAAAATCTTCAAAAGAGCAAATGTTTATAAAATTCAATTGTTTCTATTGAACCGATTAAACCACCTAAGATGGTATCACAATGTAAACATTGCCAATCATTAGGTCGTACACAAAACTATGGTGATACGAGGGCTGCTATATATATTCTGGCCTAGGGCAACACTAAGTGTTGCCAGCTGCAATATGACATTTCCATTGGAAAGTTTGACATTTTTTAGCATAAAATCACTCAGAACGTTTAGTCATTTAATCGTGAATTGTTTTATTTACAGGGAATTAAAAATTCATCTCGGCCAAAAAATGGAATTAACTCGTGAACATTTTCGTGCGATCATTTTTCACAACTTTCGACGTGGATTATCACGACAAGAGTGCATCGATGAACCAAAATCTTTGTATGGCTATGAAGCACCATCCTGTAGCACTGTGAAAAACTAGTACAACGAATTCAATCGTGGCCGACGCTCGCTCAAAGACGAATTCCGTGAAGGTCGTCCAAAAACAGCCGTCATGTAACATACCTTCAGATAGAGGCATTTCTCCCACCAGCATACATTCGATATTGCATGAACACCTGGCCGTAAAAAAGGTTTGTTCTCGTTGGATCCCGCACAATTTGACAATCGCTCAAAAAAAGGCTCGTGTGGATTGGTGTAAGGAAATGCTGAAAAAATACGATCGCGGTGCTTTAAATGACGTTTATAAGATCGTCACAGGTGACGAATCGTGGATGTATGCGTATGAGCCCGAAACAAAACAGCAATCGACAAAAAAAAAAAACATTTTCGTTGATAAATATGCCTATTTACATTATTAGGCCAGAAATATATATAGCAACCTACGTAAACAGCTAAGTACTACCTGAATGTTCAAAACTAGAGCAGCAGCAGCATATACATACATACATATGCTGTAACAGTGGCGAAGCGCATCCAGCCAACTAACGAGGGTGCCTTGTTGCTAAAGAATTGCAAACATTACGAGCTAAAACAATAAGTCACAAAAAAGGGGACGATATTGCTCGAAAGGTAGAAGGTCTTGTAAATTTAAGAACAAAAAGTTATAAACCTTATCCAGCGTTTAAAAAACTGTGGCAAGTTTCAGTTTATATGATTTTGCTTCTGCTACTGCTTCTGAAAAAATCAGAAGTCGCAGTCGAAGCATAGACAAAAATTCAAACAGCTACGAAAATCAGAAATCAGCATAAGTCGCCGTTATTCGTTTTTCTGCTTTCTGCTTTGCTGTAGCTTTCGATCGTATACATAAGTTGCCGCAGCAGCTATCGACAACTTTTGACAGTCGTCGGCAGTCACAGTCGCGAAAAACGAGGCATTCGACTTATTGTTGCTTTTGATTTTTGTCGCTGTTGCTTTCGATCAGCAGCGTAAGTCGAAAAAAGCAAGAAGCGTCCGATTCGTGGAAGTCACCGGCAGTCGCCGTCTTGTTCTTTTTGCTCTTTTGCTTTTACTTGCAATTAGAAGTTCTTTCGGAAGTCGTCAGCAGTCGAAGCCTCAAAAAACGAGGCATTCGACTTATTGTTGCTTTTGATTTTTGATTTTGACGCTGCTGCTTTCAATTAGCAGCATAAGTAAAATAAGCAGTTGAGAAAAGAAGTACATACAAATGTATATTTTTATAAAAACTTCAATGATTAAACGTGTATGTACATATGTATATTAAAAAAAACATTATAATTTTAAATTATTCATCTTCATCTTCAAAAAGAGGCAAGGTGTCGATGGCATGGTCCAATAAACTGGGATTTAGTTTGACCAATAATATGTTCTCAAGAACATCCTGGCTTAAGCGGTTGCGGTAGTCAGTAAGCACCAGTCTGAGCGCGGAGAATGCTCGTTCGATTGATACCTGTTATAAAATAATCAAAAGAATAAAAATGCTTCAATTAATTACGTCATTCGCATTTTACCTGAGTTGGTGGTACAGCATAACAAACATTACTTATGGCGTATAACTCCTGATCTGTGTACTGCTTTTCCTTCCAGTAAGTTAATACGTCAGTGTCAAGCCTTTGATATGGAAGCTGGAGATTTTCAATTTTGGAATAAACATCCATAGTACTGTTTCCTTCCGTTTGAACCCCTTGCGATAGGTATGCCTCCAACAATGCGTCTTCTTCATCAAAAAAATAATTTTCCATTTGAGTTTTGGAGGAATTCGGCGTTGTGCACATATTGCCAGTAGGGTTTAAACTACATAGTCTGTCCCAAATGTATTTCAAATGAATGATTGCATCATTTTTTTGTTGCAAGGACAATATATGCTGAAACCGGGGATCCAAAAACAAGCACGAAATTACAAATTTGTTTTTTAACAATATTTCGGTTCGTTTTTCTATAGAACTTATAATTTGATTTCCAATCGTTTTTGTTAATTGCTGACTTGATTCTCGTACTATTTTCTCTGTAGAAATTTTCAGCTTAAGCCATTGGGCGTAGAAATTACTGTAATGCAATTGTTCCTCTTGAAACTTTTTTATTGTTTTTTGCAAGGGGCTAAACACTTTGCAATAAGTCTCAATAAATTCCCAAAACGATGAATCTATATCAAAATTTTCTTCCGGTGTTTTGTTTCTAATGGATTCAATTTTGCTTAAAATGTCTTTCGCTTCAATCAAGTTTTCTAACATTGTAAAGGTAGATCCCCATCTGGTTGGACAATCAAGTTGTGGCATTTTCAATTTTTTCAGTTCAAATATTTCACGATACCCGTTGGACGTTTTTTTTATATATTTTGTCAAATTTCTGCAATTCAATAACGACTTCAATATGTCCAATGACTTAGTAACATCAATAGCAACCAGTTGCGCTGTATGTGCAGCACAACGACAAACTTGTATATTGCCTATTAATACATGTGGTATGGTTTCTACATATTCAATTTTGTTTAGATAATCATCGTTGGTGCACTCTTCGTCGTCATTTTCAATATATTCCTCGGAAACAAATGATAAAATATTGGTTGTTTTAACCATATTTGCTCCGTTGTCAGAAGTAATGGAGACGATTTGATTTAAATTAATACTATAAATATTAAGCACTTTCACCACCTCAGCTGCAAGATTTTTCGCTCCACTCGACCCTTGTCCTTTCAACTCAATCATTCCCAAGATAACAGATTTTATTTCAGCCGCACTTATATATTGAGCACTAATTCCGAAAATATTTCTTGACATTCGTGTTGCACTGTCAATTTTTAAAGATAATAGTGTGTTCTTAAGTTTATTTGTTATGTCAGCCCTTATATTATTTGCCACTATTTCTAATGTATTTTTGCAGTTTGCTGTATTTAATGTCATTTTTTTCCATCTGCACTTTTAAGACCTTCACAAATTGGATCGACGATATTTCGCATGTTTTGTGAATTTAAAACATTAAAAGGAATGCTATTTTCCGTTATTAATCCAATATACGATCTTAACAGCTGTTTTTTGTTAACTTCAATTTTTATTTTCTTTTTCCGTGTAATTTTATTCGACGAAGTTGTTGATACCGATTCAAGATTTTCAAGATTGCACAAATCGATTTTGTGCTGTTTGGTAAGATACGTTTTTAAATTAGACACTCTATTGTTTTTAAGAGAGTTTTTGCATATATTGCATATGGCTAGACCCTCAGCTACTTTGTTCTGAAAATAATTCCACACTACACTTGGTGCCATAGCTGGTTAGGTCTTTTTCTTGCTGCAGACTTAATACAAATAATCTTAAAAACGACGATGAAATAGTCAAGGAATTGAAAGCAGCAGCGTCAAAATCAAAAATCAAAAGCAACAATAAGTCGAATGCCTCGTTTTTTGAGGCTTCGACTGCTGACGACTTCCGAAAGAACTTCTAATTGCAAGTAAAAGCAAAAGAGCAAAAAGAACAAGACGGCGACTGCCGGTGACTTCCACGAATCGGACGCTTCTTGCTTTTTTCGACTTACGCTGCTGATCGAAAGCAACAGCGACAAAAATCAAAAGCAACAATAAGTCGAATGCCTCGTTTTTCGCGACTGTGACTGCCGACGACTGTCAAAAGTTGTCGATAGCTGCTGCGGCAACTTATGTATACGATCGAAAGCTACAGCAAAGCAGAAAGCAGAAAACGAACAACGGCGACTTATGCTGATTTCTGATTTTCGTAGCTGTTTGATTTTTGTCTATGCTTCGACTGCGACTTCTGATTTTTTCAGAAGCAGAAGCAAAAGCACTTGCATACTTTTTGCTATCGCTCGCAGTTAAAGTAGCGAATAGCAACAATATCGCGACTTCTGCTAATTCGACTGAAGTTTTTTAAACACTGACCTTATCTTACTGAAACTCAACAAGCAAGAATATGTACTTCTGTGTATAATCCTCCAAGACATCAAATTCAATTTGAAGAGACTAAAATTTGTAGTTTTATAATATATAAGAAGTGCTACTATGAGCAAAAATTAGAAAGATTTTCTTCACTTTTAATGTCTTCAATTGACTGAAAACGGTTTCCCAGAGGGTTGCTTCGAGTTTGCTAAATATCCAGAAGTCATACGAAGCTAAGTCAGGCGAACACGATGGTTGCGGATTGTGGTTGAAAATTTGGCGAAAAATTCACGAATAATCAAGACAGTATACGACAGTGCATTATCGTGGTGCAAAAACCAAGACTGTTGACTGGTAAGAGGTTGACTGTTTGGCCGTTCGGAAGAAAATCGGAGTTCACCACACCTCAGTAATCGAAGAAAACTGTCAACAATTATTTCCAAAATCCTTTTTCAACATTCTGATCGTTTCTGCTCGATTTATTTGATTCCACAAACCAAGTTTGGTTAAAGTTCTCTGTTGAATAATTTCACTCATCGTATATGTCAGATGTCAATACAGACTTAAAAAAAATATTTCGACGAGTTTATTTTCGCGCCAAATTTAAATTTAAAAAATTTGGCTTTTGTGTCCACAGTAGTTATGACATGCAGCTTGAACAAGTATACCAAAAATAAGGAAAATAGACGGGAACTATAGTGGGAGTAAGTGAGTAAGATAATTAAAAGTGGCATCAATTTCGCGGCCCTTCTTATAAATCTAGTATTTTAAATATAGTTTCAAAAGATCGTAATCTAAAATTTATGAGGTTAAAAATTAAAGTTTCTCAAAATGTCTTCGCTACTAAACCAATAAAAGAAATTCCAATTACTCTTCTTGGAAAAGCTGTAAAAGACTAAAAACACCAAAAACTCAAGTACATACTTATGTCTCATTAAAACAATCGCTGATAATTGGGTCAGAGATAACACAGTACTTTAAAAAATAATGAAGTCGAAATAATACCTGGAAAGTGATGTTACTAATATTATTACAAGAATCCCATTTTGAAATGTGCCAAATACTCTCAAAATTTCGACTTAAGCTTGAAAAAAGAGTGAGCTGTCAGTTGACAGCTGGCAGATGTGAAACATCGAAATTATGTCATACAAGTAATAGGTTAGAAAGTACCGATTATGACAGGAACTAAATATGGTACACAATGAAAGAATACAATATTATGAATTTTTTCCAGAAAATGATGACAGATAGTTTATTCAATAAACATTTATTTTATTTATATACAAAATTTTATCCAAATATTTGTTTACAATCAAGTCGACTCAATTATTTTCATCAGTGACTTCTGTAATAGTTACATTCGAAGTTGCCTCTGACAGTATTACTGTGACAATTGGTCGATGATATCTGAAGTATGTATGTTACAAAGGTATTAGACATCACATTATCAAAATATCTAATAAATACAGCATCTATTGTTGTTTCATATATTGCAGTACATTCTCTCGGATTGTTGTTTATTTTCAACTGAAATTCTTCTTGGAGGAACGATATTAATTATGCCATATCGATATGATTGTCGCCGTGGCGATACAGGTCGTGGTTACGATCACCCCGCTATATTATTATTATTATGGAATATATGGGCTATACGCAGTCTATACGTAGTAGTCTAAAGTAGTCTATATGTAGCAGAGAACGTTTATCATAGAGAAGGTTCACGGCGCGGAGAACGTAAAAATATTTTTGGCTAACTCCGACGAGAAGAGGGAGTTTCACCACTGCCAGCTCGGCAGGAGAAATCTTAACAATTGCGCTTGAACAGAGCTGAGAATTGAATAAAAATTATGCTCAGAACTAGGTATATACTTGTATTGCTGTTACAGACGTATGTTAGCTCTTTTGCTTATATTTTTATACGCTTATATGCAAATATGTATGTGTATTCATATGAATTCTTTTTGTGCATATTTATGAATAAAGGTGCAATTGAATACATTTGAATTAATTAACTTTTTCAAAGCAATATTCGTAGTTAATGTGAAAATAAGGCCAATTTTTTAATTATTTCTGATATTTGATATATTCATGCTTATGTGTATACTTCATTATATATGTATTTATATATAAGTAAATAACAAACTATCGTAATATATTTACAAAATTAAATATATGACAATAGTGATAAATGTACACAAATCGTATATTTTATCATTCAAAACTTTTATCCACTTGTATCATGACCATATTCACTTTCGCGAATTCAAATCATATTATCATTTATCATTAGCAAGTGCGCTCTGCTCATATGTAAATATGTATGTAAATATGCTCGCATGACATTGGCATACAAAAAATGCATACACAAACTTACATACAGATATGCGTACACATGTAGATATGTCACCCGCAAAAATTACAAACATTGTTCTAGAAAAACAACAATTGTCTCAAATAGCATCAGCTGCGACACAAGTCAATAGGGCAGCCAAACAGTCGATGCCCAAATTCGTAGAAAAACACATAGCAGCAACTCGCGTCTTTCATAAAAGCAAACACAATTTTATCTCCCCGCGCATGCCTTTGCCTACAAGCGTCTTTTCGCCACGATGCCTAAGCTAAAAATTATAAATTGAGCAACTTTCTGATGTTTCTTCACAGAAAGAAGTGAGAAAAGTGGCAACATAGCTGTTGTCGATGTATCAAAATATTTGTAATGCCTAAAATATTTTTCTGTGGCTGGCAAAAACCTGCGTCGATATGTATGCACGCACATACATACACATACATATTTACGCAAGTTTGTTCGTAAAGCTGTTAGAGCGTCAAGGGAAGCAGTGGCAATTGGCGATCGTTCGTTTGTGTTTGCAGAGATTTTTGCACACAGAGTAAAAATATACATATATGTATGTATAGATTTTGCTACATATAGACTACGTATATACTAATAGGTATAGACTGCGTATCGCCCATATATTCCATAATAATAATAATATAGCGTGGTGATCGTAACCACGGCCTGTATCGCCACGGCGACAATCATGTTTACCCGCGCCTATAGATGTTTCACATCAATAACATTATTACATTTCATTTTAGTTTTCATACGCATCTACATAATTATTAGTAAGTACAATTCAAATTCAAATCGTGATATTATCGTTTATCAGTAATATAATGTGCGCGCACTGCTCTATATGTACATACAAATGTATTATTATTCTCAGAAACTTTTTTTATTTTTATTAAGAAAATTCCAAATTTCAAATAACTATGTCTAATAGTCTAATTGAGATAATCAAACTTTGCCGCAAAAATTTTTAAAGCTGGAACAGTGAACTTTCTGAATATGTGATGGTTATTTGTGAGAAACGAATATTAGTCGGTGAAATTTTAGTTTGATTAAAAAAACGAAAATTCCTATGTTAAATGTATGGGAACCTAAAAAAAAAATAGCGACCTCTTAGAGTTAAGCTACAGCGCCTGGCTTGAGGGAGGATTTTTTGTTTGCCAATCACTAACATTTGAGTGGGTAAGAGTTGAAAAAAAAATTCAAAAATTTTTTTTAAAGCACCCTAATGTATGTACATGCATATGTGCGTATGACATACCCACACAAATAATGCATACCCAAGTCTACATATGTACATAGTATCTGCGTACATATGTAAATATGTCGCCCGCATAAACTACAAGTATTGTTCTACAAAAACAACAATCGTCTCAAATAGCATCAACAGCGTCACAAGTCAAGTGCTGAACACATAGGGCGCGACACACTGCAAACGACATCTGTCAAATATTAAAATACACACGTTCTTAGGGACACAGTTATTGAGGCAGCTGCACACCCAAATTGTAGAAAAACACACAATAACAACATTTTCATTCATGAACGAGCAAGCCTCTTTCTGCAACAAACAACTGAACAACTTTCTGATGTTTCTTCACAGAAAGAAGAGAGAAAAGTGGCATCGGCGCTCGCTCGCATATTTTTTCGGCATTCTCGGTTTTTCTACCAACAATACAATGTTGACACATTGACTTTTTGACAAAACGTGAGCTTCGCCATTGATTGTATGTGTCAACGGCAACTTAGCATGAAGCATTGAGTGTACATTAGGGTGGGGCGATTCCGGACTTTTTTCGATTCGGGATTTTTAATAGTGCGGAAAAGTTGCCTTAGTACTTCCTGATTCCAATCCAACTTTTTGTTTTGAGATCGGATTGCATCTTCAACCCCAACTCCGGCCTTGAAATTTCGGAAATTCGCCTAAAATCGTGAAATTGTCTACCTAGCGCCTGAAATACGCATCTCAAGGCAAAATGTATAAAACAAAAGTTCTTTGTCACGTCATTTGCTACCGAAATGGTGTATGTGATCACGGCGATACGAGCGAAAATGCGGCGCGCCACAGCGCAAGGTGAAAACTTGCTTGCGGCCACACTTCTTGACGTTGATTTCGCCGAGTGCTAATACTCAGCCGCAAAGACAATACACTTACACAAGTCAGCGAAGGTGAAAAGTATTACCGCGACACTGTCAAAGAGGAACATATTTCTCTTATAGCGGAACCTAGTTGTCATTATTTTGGCCACGTCAAATCTCCTTCCGGGTCAGCTGAGGATGAGACGCAAGCTATATGGCAACATTTACAAGACAATTCAGTTGATGTGGAACATCTAGAAGTTGTCGGTGCTGATGGCACCAACACGAACACAGGTTGGAAAGGTGGAATCATTCGCAAACTAGAAGAAAGAATAGGTAGGCCATTACAGTGAGTTGTTTGTCTTCTACATTTCAACGAACATCCATTTCGTGCTCTTTTCGAACACATAGATGGTGTCTCAAAGAGTCCAAATACATTCTCTGGCGACATAGGTAAACTGCTCCCTGATTGTGAGAAGTTACCTGTTGTCAAATTTGAAAGTTTTCCATCCTGCCAATTACCTTCTGACGTTATTAATCCGACCCAACTTACCACAGACCAAGCTTATCTCTATAAAATATCAGAAGCTGTTATTTCCGGTCAATGTTCCTCAGATTTAGCGTCGATGCATCCAGGTAACATGTGCAAATCTCGCTGGCTGACCTGTGCAAATAGAATTCTGACAAACCAACAACGGAAATAAAGATTTTGGTCATGTACATACTTACAGTTTACTCACCTTTGCGGTTCTCAATAAGATTCAACAGTTCAATCAAAGATGTCTCGCGCCATCTCTGTGCTGCAATTCAAAGGTCGAGATACTTACCTGCTAAACTGCGCAAGGTTGTCGATTCATCCATTCAACAGAATGCTTTCTTTGCTCTTCCAGAAAACATTATCCTTAGTATGATGACTGACGAACGGATAGAAGTCAGAAAGTTGGCCCTTGACCGTCTTCTGGCAGCCAGAGAAGCAGAGTCTGACACTGTAAATGGAAGGGTTAGATGTAATAAAGTGCTAAAGCTGAATTTCAAAGCTAATAATTATTACGATATGATTAACTGGAAGACTATTACCTTGACTGTTCCACCAGTTCTTTGTTCAGTTTCTAACGAAGAACTCATAAAAGGGCTGTTTGAAGACACTGCAGAGGTATGGAAATTTAGTGAATTCCCCTCTCACACCGTGGCAGTCTAGAGAACCGTCAAACTGGTGACAGAGGCATCTTCTAAATAAATTTGGCACAGATTCAGACTAAAACAAGCCTGACATATGGTTGGTTGGTTGGGTGGGGCTTGGCTCGTATCTCGGGAACGGTTCGTCCTACGACCGTGATCACTGATACCATTTCGGTAGAAAATGACGTGACAAATAACTTTTGTTTTACACATTTTGCCATGAGATGCGTATTTCAGGCGCTAGGTAGACAATTTCACAATTTTAGGCGAATTTCCGGAATTTCAAGGTCGGAGTTGGAGTTGAAGATGCAATCCGATCTCAAAACAAAAAGTTGCATTGGAATCAGGAAGTACTAAGGAAACTTTTCCGCACTATTAGAAATCCCGAATCGAAAAAAGTCCGGAATCGACCCACCCTAGTGTACATATGCAAAATTATGGAGGGAACACTTCTCCAGCCTGCTGAATGGCAGTGAAAGTACAACGCCAGGAGAAGCCGAACCCGATTCCCCAATCGATGACGACCATGCTCGAATAACAAATTCCCGTCTGAAGAACAACAAAGCGGCGGGGGCCGATGGATTGCCGGCTGAGCTATTCAAACACGGCGGTGAAGAACTGATAAGGAGCATGCATCAGCTTATTTGTAAAACATGGTCGCACGAAAGCATGCCCAACGATTGGAATTTAAATGTGCTCTGCCCAATCCACAAAAAGGGAGACCCCACAATCTGCGTCAACTACCGAGAGATAAGCCTCCTCAACATCGCGTATAAGGTTCTATTGAGCGTATTGTGTGAAAGACTAAAGCCCACCGTCAACAAACTGATTGGACCTTATCAGTGTGGCTTTAGAACTGGCAAATCAACAACCGACAAGGTATTCACCATGCGCCAAATCTTGGAAAAGACCCGTGAAAGGAGAGTCGACACACACCATGTCGTCGATTTCAAAGCCGCGATGTCTGAATCCCCGAAAAACTTATACGGCTGCGTAAGCTGACGTTGAGCAACACCAAAAGCTCCGTCAGGATCGGGAAGGAGCCGTTCGATATCCAACAAGGTTTCACACAAGGCGACTCCTTATCGTGCGACTTCTTCAATCTGCTACTGAGAAAACAATTCCAGCTGCATAACTTAATCGAGCAGGTACAATCTTTTATAAGAGTATACAGCTGATGGCGTACGTCGATGATATTGATATTATCAGCCTCAACACCCGAGCCGTTAGTTGTGCTTTCTCCAGACTAGACAAGTAAGCAAAGCAAATGGGTCTGGAACTGAACGACGGCAAGACGAAATATCTCCTGTCATCAAACAAACAGTCGTGGCAACCGCGATTTGGCTTTCACGTCACTGTTCACAGTCATAGCTTTATAATTTCATCTATTTTGGAACAAGTATAAACACCACCAACAATGTCAGCCTGGAAATCGAACGCAGGATAACTCTTGCCAATAGGTGCTACTTCGTACTGAATTGGTAATTGAGAAATAAAGTCCTCTCGATGACAAAAAACCCATAAGTCACTCATAATTCCCGTCCTTCTATATGGTGCAGAAGCTTGGACGATGGCAACAACTGATGAGTCGACGTTGCGAGTTTTCGAGAGAAAAGTTCAGCGAAAGACTTATGGTCCTTTCCGCGTTGGCAACGACGAACATCGCATTCGATAGAACGATGAGCTGTAAGAGATATACGACGACATTGACATAGTTCAGTGAATTAAGAGACAGCGGCTACTCTGGCGAGGTCATGTTGTCCGAATGGACGAAAAGATTCCAGCTCTGAAAGTATTCGACGCAGTACTCGCCGGGGGATGCAGAGGAAGAGGAAGACCTCCACTACGTTGGAAGGACCAGGCGGAGAAAGACCTGGCTTCGCTTGGAAAATCCAATTGGTGCCACATAGCGAAAAGAAGAAACGACTGGTGCGCTTTTGTTAACTCGGCTGTAATCGCGTAAGCGGTGTCTACGCCAACGAAGAAGAAAAAGAATATATGAAAGCTAACCGAAAAACGGACTGATATAAAATATGTTGGAAATTACTACTAAACAAACTTCGTTCCACATGCAGTGCATCACTAAAGTAAGTATGCACCATGATTAACAGCCGAATATGTGAATTTATTTCCAAAATAATTCGAAATTTTTTTGTCAAAATATGTATGCAAGTGCTATGCAAGATTACTTACAAGAATATAAAAGACACGATGACTACAAATTTTCCCGTTATCTTGTCTGGCGTCATTTCATAGGAAACGGTAAAAATCATATAACAAAAGTATGTATGCAGTTCGCAAATTTATGTATTTCGTTAGTCTTTATGTGATTTATTTGCGAGAAAGACCTACAAATTTGTTTCGTTGTGTAGGCACGAACCTTTTTTAAAGTTATAAAGTGAATTTTAGTTAAAAATTTGGTCATGGCTCCTCGAGGCGAAGAACTTTCACAAGATATGGAGGATTTAATAATAAAATTGTACAAAGATAAAAAAAGCCAACGTCAAATTGCAAAAGACGTTAACAAAAGCAACGCCACAGTACAAAAAATTATTGAGAAATTTAAAAGAGAAGGTAATACCAAGAATCAACCAAGAACTGTTGCGCCCGAAAATCTTCACGGAGCAGGAACGCAGAATAATTGTACGGAAGGTAGAGAAAAACCCCAAAATAAGTGCCCCTAAAATACAGGCCGAAATAGAAAAAGAAACTGGCAAGACTTCTAACCCCCAAACCATTCGTCGTGCTTTGTATACTGCTGGTTTCCATGGTCGGAACATCCGTAAAAAGCCATTTGTAAATAGTACTAACAGAAAGAAAAGACTTGAATTTGTAAAACTGCACGAAACCAAAGACGAAAACTTTTGGAATACCGTTATTTTCTCTGACGAGAGTAAATTTAATATTTTTGGTTCCGACGGACGTGGAAAACTATGGAGAAAAGCAAATTCAGAGCTCGATCCTCAAAACATGACCGGTACTGTTAAACATGGTGGTGGCTCAATAATGGTGTGGGGTTGTATGGCGGCTTCTGGTGTAGGAAATTTGGTTGTGATTGAAAGAATAATGAATAAAATGGTTTATCTTAACATTTTGAAGGATAATTTAAAGCAAAGTGCATTAAAATTGGGGCTTGAGTGATTATTTGTCTTCCAACAGGACAATGACCCCAAGCATACAGCTCTAGTTGTCAGAGAATGGCTGTTGTATAACACACCAAAGCAGCTAAAAACACCACCTCAATCGCCAGATATTAATGTTTATGAACATTTGTGGGAACATCTTGACAGACAAATAAGGAAACATGAAATAAAGGGCAAAGATGACTTAAAGAAAGCGCTTATGGAGGAATGGGGGAAGATTACAATTTCTCTGACTCAGAACCTGGTAAACTCTATGCCATCGCGGTTAAAAGCTGTCAAAAAGAGTAAAGGCTATCCAACGAAATATTAACAGTTCATCGTAATATTAAATTTTTTTCTTGAAATAGGTTTTTGATTGAATGCATACTTATTTTCGTGATGTGATTTTAAGACTTTTTTGATATTAAGCCGATTTGGCTAAAAAAAGAATTACTTTTGTATTATTTTTATACTCTCGCAACAATGTTGCTAAGGAGAGTATTATAGTTTTGTTCACATAACGGTTGTTTGTAAGTCCTAAAACTAAAAGAGTCAGATAAAGGGTTATATATACCAAAGTGATCAGGGTGATGAGTAGAGTCGAAATCCGGATGTCTGTCTGTCCGTCCGTCCGTCTGTCCGACCGTGCAAGCTGTAACTTGAGTAAAAATTGAGATATCATGATGAAACTTGGTACACGTATTCCTTGGCTTCATAAGAAGGTTAAGATCGAAGATGGGCAAAATCGGCCTACTGCCACGCCCACAAAATGGCGGAAACCGAAAACCTATAAAGTGCCATAACTAAGCCATAAATAAAGATATTAAAGTGAAATTTGGCACAAAGTATTGCATTAAGAAGGGGCATATTTGGACGTGGCCCCGCCCCCTACTAAGTTTTTTGTGCATATCTCGGAAACTACTATAGCTATGTCAACCAAACTTTACATTGTCGTTTTCTTCAGACATTTCCATATACAGTTCAAAATTGAAAGAAATCGGATAATAACCACGCCCACCTCCCATACAAAGGTTATGTTGAAAATCACTAAATGTGCGTTAACCGACTAACCAAAAACGTCTGAAACACTAAATTTTACGGAAGAAATTGCAGAAGGAAGCTGCACCCAGGCCTTTTTAAAAAATTGAAAATGGGCGTGGCCTCGCCCACTTATGGACCAAAAACCATATCTCAGGAACTACTCTAGCGATTTCAATGAAATTCGGTACATAATATTTTCTTAACACCCTGATGACATGTACGAAATATGGGTGAAATCGGTTCACAACTACGCCTTCTTCCAATATAACCCTATTTTGAATTCCATCTGATGCCTTCTCCGTATAATACTCGGATACACATTAGGAACCAATGATGATAGCGGAATAAACCTTTACACAAATACTGCATTTGAAAAATATGTAAATGACGGATAATGAAATCTCGATTATCACTATATCATGCGAGAGTATAAAATGTTCGGTGACACCCGAACTTAGCCCTTCCTTACTTGTTATCTACTCTCATTGCTCTTTTGACATACCTAAAGAGATTTGCCAACACAAAGATTTTTCTCCCTAAAACTCCAAAAAATCCACAAAATTCTCTTTAAAATAATTATTAAAAAATAAATTTGATTTGTTTTACATAAGTTATGTATTGAATTATAATATTTTTTATAAATACAAATAATCAAATATTATTGAATTAATAACAAAAAAAAAGTTGTAAATAAAAATTTAAATAATTTAGCAACATTTTTTATTATTTCATATACATATATTTTATCTAATACATACTTTAAGTATTGTATCTTTACTAAATCTGCTCTGCTGAACAACAAAAATAATTTTTTGTATCATTCTTTAACATCCGATGAGTCTTTGGGCGCAATTTTGTGTAAAATATACATACATATGTCAAATTTTCAGAGCGTAAAAAGACGAGAGTCGCTTAACAATTTGCTTCGCTTTGATTTGCTTTGCCTCGATGTATTTTCTATATTTTTCAGTTAAAAATTAATATTCAAAGAGAAGGAAACCTTTTTAAATAACCCCAAAAAAGCTCGGTCCAGGCCTTCAAATATGTAGTATATGTAAATACATAAATAAAGGCAGTGACCAGGCTATTTTCGACGTGAAAGAGGAGAGTAACGTTACGATCGACGCAAAGGGTGAAGTCAATGTATTTCGGGCCGGTCGATATATACATAAGTAGTAACAAAGAGGCATAGAGAATACTCGGTTTACCGTTACATGGAAGGCATCCAGAGCGTGTATTTTAGAGAGGCAAACCAGCGAGACCGAGTTGCAACATCGCTTATTAGCACCTTCACCGCATTTTCCCCACCCGTGCCAGGAAGGCGAGTTTGCTCGAAAGTTGCTCTCTGTAGAAGTTCCAAAGTGTTACAGGTGGAATACGTCACGAAAGGAATAGAAACGTTGCATGTAGGGCATACCCGTCGACGTTTGGCCTGGTGTGAAAGCCTCAGATGCCCTGGATACAATTTATGCCGTATACATAACACACTTTGGATGCTATTGTGTACGGTTGCTGCCGACTAGAATTCGAGGGCTCACCACTTTTCAAGCGCTCAGAATCGTAGATTGGAAGGAAAAGGCCACTTTCCGAGAAGCATGTGAGGCGATGGTATTAATTGAAAACGACGGCCAATGGGACGAAGCGATGGACGAGCAACGTTGTGCCAGTGAGCGTCTACGTTGAGAGAACTTTTTGCGATTATGATAATCACCGTCGAACTCTCCACCCGCGGGAATTGTAGGACAAGTATAAAAACGTTTTGTCAAAAGACATTGCTCGCCGGTACCAAGGAAAAACATTAGTCAAGATGACATAATTCTAAACGAAGCGATGAAAGTTATTTACGAAACAATTTTTGCGTTGGTTAGAAAATTACCGACCAATTAGTTGGTTATGCTACTGGGGCTTTGAGTATTCATATATTATATACTATATGTATATGTGGAGTGGAGTCTTGCTGGCAGGAGATTTCCGGCAGACGTTGGCAGTTATCTTACCTCAGTGGACGTGATAACTGCATACCTCAAGGCTTCGCGAAAATGCATGCTTATGAATACTAACCGCCAAATAACCTTTCACAGCCTATTTACCAATGTTTTTAGCTCAGAAGATAATCTTATTATTAAGGTATTTCTGAGTTTGCAAGGAGATCTGGCTAACTAGAAGAAGTTGTGTGCGAAACAGCTATACTGCCGTCCAACAACGAACTGGTAAAAACCAGAGAATGAGGTCTAAGAACTCCATATTAATTTTGTATATGGTATATTTTACCAACAAGTCTACAGCTCTGAATATTCTCCAAAAAAAAACATGCTGTTATAAATTACGTGAGAGTAAAATGAGAATACCAAAAGCGACAAAGTAATCAACTAACGCAATGCTATAACTGTCAAATGTTTGGCCACGGATCCAGTCGCTGTGCAGTAAAGACGTATTGTTCATTATGTGCGAGAAACCACCAAACTACGGACTGCAAAGAGGAGTCAACTATTAAAAGTGCAAATTATAACGGCCCCCACAAGTCTAACTTTTACGAATGCCTGAACAGATTAAGTTATATTAATTTTAGATCTCTAAAACAGCAGAATCGTTCTAGACTTAAGGCAAACAAAATCTAGAAGTTGTAAATCAAAATCTAATCAGTTTGAAGTTATAACCTCACTAGCTTGCAAATTTCTTAAATAATGTTGAACCACTTATTAATTGTCACTTGGAATGCCAGAGGTATTCGAACTAAAAAAGATGAGCTTTTCAATTTCATCATTAATAGAAACATTGATATTTGTCTACTAACTGAAACGTGGCTAAATGACAAAATTTCTATAAAGAACAATGCATATTGAGGTTACAGCAATGATAGAACTAACAATAGAGGGGGAGGGGTAGCCATAATTAATAAAAAATCTATTCGCAATTCCCTGTTGCCTCTCCTAAATACCAAAGCTATAAAATGCATTGGCATTAATGTACTTTACCCCACAGGGAATTTTGTTTCAATCCACTGCAGCTATTTCCTGGAGGCTAATCAAGCCCTGAACTTAAACTAAACTTTGAAAATGACTTGAAGCTGTTCACCCGAGTTACAGGAAAGTATCTATTAGGAGGAGATTTTGATTGTCGCCATAGCTCTTGGGGATGCCACCGTGAAAACAATTGGGGTTGCATTCTGCATGATCATTTTTCATTAAGAGGTATCAGTGTTTTATACTCAACAGAACACTCAGTTTTCACAAATCTTAAGACATCTAAATCGCCAGGATTAGATAATACATATATACAAGCTGATCCCGCAGTCGTTGTCCTGCGTGAAATTATAGGCTTTGAAATGAAAAAAGGTTGAAATTATATTGTGTCGAAAATGATTTATTTTCGATTTTTCTACATTTTTTTAGTGTAGCGCAGCTTAATAAACATATTTTTTTTTGATTTCTGTTCTGGTGCGTAAACATACAAAGTAAATGGGTTTCCAACTCGTCAACACGCCACATATATCTGGCCAATTTTCCCTGTAAATTGAAAACGTTTGAAATTAAATGGCTGTCCCTTGTATTCGATAACTGCGTCATTATCAGTCGGGTTCCATTACACAGTTTCGGCGCATGAAGATTGTGAAACATAATAATGACAGATCCAACTTTGAGACGCAAATGATGCAATGACGGTATGCCACCAAGGCTCTCCAAAGAATTTGGAAATTCCACTGGAAAATTTACGGTTTCGTCTTTCTTGTCAAGACAATCGAACGATTTATATGAGCGCAAACCTCCCGAAATTTGACTTTGAATCTTCCAATTTAAGTCAATAACATCGGTATTTTTGGCAACTCAAATTGCGCGTGCACTCAAGCAATTGCAGTTACGATAATTTTGCCAATGTGCGGATAAACATTCGTGATGAGTTCATCTTCCGTTGAAGTGAATTGACAAAAGGGATGTGAAATTGATATCAAACCACTGGAAGTATCAACCGAAATTTGCCCATTTCCAATTCTTAGCGAATAGAATGTAAAATGTTATCGGCAATGTCATTTTTTCGTATCCCATAATTAACGCGAATTTGAAGGCTGGATATGTCGAAATGATCTTCGCGAAAACTATGCGAACTTCAGTGGCATGCGAAGTAATTATTGCATTGCTCTTCGTCTGTTTCCAGTGATTACCATGTTCCAGCAAACGCAACTGCTGTCATGCTTCTCAAAAAGTTTTACACACTGTACCATTCACAATACGCAATGACTTAAATGAAGTTGAACGCGAGACGCACAACAGTCGGAAAACTTTCATGAATTGCAAAAGTAAACATCCTACAAAGCGCTTTATTGCGGTTCACATATCAACCCATTTGATATTGCTGATCTCATATTGTTCAATGCTAATAACCGCTGAAAATTCTCAAGAGTTTTTGAGATAAATCAAATTGTCGGGACACGTGAATTCACTTGAATTAAAATTCAACCAATTGCCTGCACCGTGGCTTAACTTGCGATATTGCGACGAAAAATTAGCGAACGAAAGAAAACGCGAGCGATCTTGATTCCGGTCTAATTACAATTCCTTTCTTTATTTTAGCAACTAGATGACTTAGCCTAAATCTTAAAGCTAACGGGACGGACAGTTGGAATGGAAGTATACAGGTATGTACAAAAAGACGTGAGTAGTTCATTTTGTTAACTTATAGTAATAGATTAAGGTAAGTATATATAACATTATTAGGGTAAGTATACAATACTAATATAATTCAACATTTTTAATTTTTTATAATTCATTTTTCTTAATTTTAGTTTTAGGTTTAAATATATATTTTGTCGCTTGACGCAACACCGGCCACCTTGACAGGATCAGATTCCTTCAATATCCAGTGGAAGGACAGCCAGTTTGTGGATGGGGCGCTTAATCGTGCCCGTCTTGGTTGCTACTTCTGCGACTCGCACCTTGCCGTCGTGCCCTTCGACGGTGGCGACGACGCGTCCGAGTACCCACTGCTGTGGCGGCACGTTGTCCTCGCGGACGAGGA